>NC_081414.1:723699788-724007288 GCF_030272615.1 Cryptomeria japonica
ACCAGATGCAAAGGCAAACTTACAAAGAGTGTCCTTCAGGGTTCTAGCTTCTAAAATACTTGATTCCCCCATGACAATGGTATCATCTACAAACTGTTGGTGAGAATAGGTATGATCAGCTGAAGAAGGTTGAAGTCCCTTAAAAGATCCTTGCATTACCATGCTTTCCATATACCTACACAAACATTCAGCCATAATAATGAAGAGGATAGGGGAAATGGGATCCCCTTGCCTCAATCCTCTTGACGCTTGGAAGAAGGGGGATGGTGATCCATTGACAAGAACAACAATAGAGGCTGAGGTAATAAGCTAACTAAAGAGGTCAACACATTTGGAAAAGAAGCCATAAGCCACAAGAACCTTCACAAGAAAAGACCAATCAACCCAGTCATAGGCCTTAGAGAGATCAAGCTTTAGGATGAGACCCTGTTTCTTGCCCCTTACGAGAGAATGAATATTCTCATGGACAATAATAATGGAGTCAAGAATTTTTCTTCTTGGGACAAAACCATTTTGTTGATGATTAATCAAAGAGGGAAGGACAGTTGGGATTCTGGTAGTAAGAACCTTGGAGATAATCTTATAAAAAGAGTTACATAAGCTGATTGGTCTGAACTTGTCCATGGAGTCAGCACCTTGGATTTTTGGAATAAGTGCAATGTAAGTGCCATTAATTTCTTTCAAAATTATTCTAGCCCCAAAAAATTCCTTGACCCCGTTGGAAACATCTTGCCCTACAATGTCCCAAAAATCTTGGAAGAAGAACATGGGGAAGCCATCTGGATTGGGAGCTTTATTACCATCAAAAGAAAAAACAACATTTTTTATTTCCAGGATCGAAGGTATGGAAGAAAGGGAGGCATTCATCTACTCATCAATGAGGCAAGAAATGTTTTGACGAAAGGAAGATTGAGCATCAGCATCCAACCTATGATCCCTCCTCAAAAGATCCGAGAAGTACCTTTTGGCCTCATTCCTTATCTCTTCCTCCTTATCTAGCTCCCCATTGTCCATTGTCAGTTTAGTAATTTTGTTTGCTGCTTTATGTTTGATAGTCGACATATGAAAGAATCTTGTATTCCTATCTCCTTCCTTTAACCAAGTGCATCTTGATCTCTGTTTCCAAAAAGTTTCCTCTTTAGCAATGATTTCATGGTCTTTTTTAAGGGTCTCATTTTCTTCAGCAATAGACACAGTAGAGAAACCATCCTTTTGAATTTGGACCTATATTTTCTTGAGGTCATCCTGGACTTTACCTTTGGCCTCAAAAATGTTCCCGAAGCTAGATTTATTCCAAAGTCTTATATTGTCCTTAACACTTTTGAGTTTCTTCACAACTCTGTACATAGTAGTGCCCTCAACTTGGATATTCCACCAATTCTAAATATTATAAGTAATGTCAGGGTGATGAATCCATATTTTTTCAAATCTAAAAGGAAAATGTCTTCTTCTGTTAATAGGATCAGAAAAGAGAGTGATGGGAAAATGATCAGACCCAACTTGGATGTGAGCAGACAGGGAGCAAAAATAATGTCTAAACCAGTCATCAGAAATAAGAGCCCTGTCAAGGCGAACTTGGATAAGATCATTGCTAGTTCTCCTATTAGTCCATGTGTAATTGCATCCCTGTATCTCCACATCGTTGAGAGCCTGAGTATTTATGAAATCCATAAGGGCCAACCTACTTTCAAATTGAGAGGGGCTTCCACCAAATTTTTCCTCCTCTCTCAAAGTAGTATTAAAGTCTCCCATGGCCAGCCAACTAAGATTCTTGAAGCTGTCTCTAGTTTCTATAAGTTTATTCCAGAAGGAGTTTCTAGCTTTTAGGGTGTTGGGCGCATATATGTTGGTGAGGACCCATGTTGTTCTATCTTTTAAATTCTCAAATCTAATGCAAGAGAATTTTTTTTCTTGAATAAGAACATGTCCTTTGACACTATTGAGATTCCACATAGTAGCTATTCCTCTCGAAGCACCTTTCGAGCTACCACCACTGATACTCCCATTTCTAAAAAACTTTAGAGTTTCAACTTTTTCTCTACTCATTTTAGTCTCTTGAATCAGAAAGACATTAGGTTTACTATCCCTTATCATATTCCTAATAATATCATGTTTATGAGGATTATTAAGTCCCCTAATATTCCAAGAGATAATCTTCATAGTTACTTACCAATTCCTAACTCCTTAAGAGTTTTCTGAGTCCCATCTGTAATGTTCTTACTGGCCTCCTTGTCTCTGAATTTGTGGTTAGAAGGTCGACTTGGGGAAGAGGAAATGTTCCCAACATCAACTTGAGCAATTCTACTGGATTTCCTTAGTTGTGAAGCCGAGGGAGTGGATCCTTTCTTGTTCCTGTATTTTGGTATTTTCCAGTCAGCTTCTTTCTCAAGAACTACTTCAGAATTATTGAGGAGTCTGGATATTTCATCTTCATTGCCCCATTTAGGGGTCATGGAATCATGTGATGCACTATTCACTATTTTTAAATTTTGATCTGAATCTGAAAGGTTCATACCCAGTATAGCACATTTTTGAGCTTCTTGCACTTCGATATTGTTCATAAGAAGGGAAGAGTTAGTCTTTTCTTCTTGGGAGCTAGTGATCTCCCCTTCCTCAGGTTGTTCCTCTTTATTTTGCATTTCTTTACCAGCAAAAGTGTCAGCAGTTACCACTTCAGCTGTATCTTTTGAGGATACAGTCTGTTCTTTCAATTCCTCTATTCGGATTTGCTCTATCATGGGGTTGTTAACTTTTGTTGAATCATTCCTCAATACTTCCTGTATAGGAAGGACAGAAGTTGAGGAGACCACTTCCTTATTTTCCCCCAAGGGTTCAAAACAGTTGTTGTCAACAAAGTCCGCTTCCTTATTTTCTGAGTTTTTAACTTGCCAAACCTTTTTTTCTGGAACCCTTTTACTTTCACCAAGGGGTTTAGTCTACTTGAGCTCTACTTTAGGCTTGATAGGACAAGATTTTGCCCAATGGCCTACTTTCTTGCAATGAAAGTAGGCAAAGGGGATAGATTCATATTCTATTTGTTGTTTCTATGTCCCCAACTTTGAAACTATATCTATCTGTTCTGGCATATCTGCATCATGAGCTATCCCTACACAAAACCTAGCATGAGTGAGTCTCCTTTTAGATGCTGTGACTGGGTCTATCGAGAGGAGTTCACCAAAGGAACTTGCTATTCCTGAGAAGATACTTTCTGCCCAATATTCAAGAGGCAGGCATGGTAACTTTACCCAAACTGGAACTTGAGCCAAAAGAGAGTCATTCATATTTAGATTCGGATGCCATTTCCGAAGGACCAAGGTTGTCCTTCCTACCATCCAAGGACTACCACATAGTATCCTTAATTTATCTTCTTCACATGAGAAAGTAAAAGAAAGGAGGCCTTTAGGCAATGCCGAGATTTCAACGTTACCCTTCAGAGCCCATTTCCGTTTGACATAAACCCTAACAACTTCGATGTTTGGATGGGAACCCATAAATTTTCCTACCAGGGAGTTCGACATGCTATTTATATTATGATCCAGAACCAGATCAGGGATAGAGATAGTGAACTTTCCACCAGTTGGATCAGAAATATTCTTGACAGGAGGTAAAGAGGATTTACCAGATGGTTTTGTTCCAAAAAGGGATGACCATTTTCTAGATTCTTTTCCATTCTCCAAGGGCTCTTCACATGGGCTGGAACCCCCACTGAACCCCTCCCCTGAAAACCCAGAACCAGCTTTCTTCTCTGGTAGAGTACCACCAGTCTGCAGAATGTCAATAGCCTTCGGAATATCTGGAGGCTTGTCCGTCTCTCCCATAGGACCAACAAATCTGTTCTGGCAGCTCCCACCATTGGAACCAGAGTTCCCGCCTTTCAAAGAATTTGAATTTTGAGTTCTCTCATTGCCGCTTCCTGTTCCTCCCAGCTCCATTCCAATTTTCTTCAAATTGTATGGTTTGAACCAAGGATGTAGGCTCTATAGGCAAGAAGCCCCACCATTTCTCCAAGGTTCTCCCCATGGAAAAACATGCTCCATTGTCAACACGGTAGAGACGAACCCGTGGGGTTTGAACCTAGAATTAAAAGAAGAAGTTTATATTGAATAACCAGAAGGTTTCAGATTGAAAGATGATCCAAACATTGTTTGCAGATTGAAGAAGGCTCTGTATGGACTGAAACAAGCCCCTAGAGCTTGGTGTGGAAGACTAGACAAGTACCTGATTGATCAAGGATTTTAAAAAGGTTTGTCTGATAGCAATTTACATTTCAAGATTGATTCAGGTAAAATCCTAATTGTTGTAGTATATGTTGATGATATAATCTTTGGAGGAAATGAAGGTATGTGCAAAATATTTTCTAATGAGATACAAAAATAATTTGAGATGTCCATGAGTGAGTTAAATTTCTTCCTTGGTTTGCAAGTTAATTAGAATGATAAAGGGATTTGCATTTCTCAGTCTAAGTACATCAAAGAGTTGTTAAAGAAGTTTGGGTTGGATAACTCAAAACCAGTGTGTACAGCTATGACCACTAGATGCAAGTTAACCAAAGATGATAAATCTCCTAAGACAGATGCAAGTTAACCAAAGATGATAAATCTCCTAAGATAGATGCAAGCTAGTACATGTCAATGATTAGAGGATTGTTATATCTAATCACCACTAGACCAGATATCATGTATGTAGTTTGCTTGGCATCTAGATTTCAACAAGAACTAAAAGAATCAAATGTTGTGGCAATAAAAAAGATTTTCAAATATCTAAAAGGAACATAAGAGTTTGGTTTTTCGTATCCCAAGAACTCAAATTTTACCCTGACAACTTATATGGATGGAGACTGGCTCAGAAGTATTGATGATAGGAAAAGTAAAAGTGGAGGAGCATTCTTTCTTGGCTCCCGATTGGTTGCTTGGTCGAGTAAGAACCAAGACTCTTTTTCTCTATCTATAACTAAAGCAGAATACATTGCAACATCTTCACATTGCACACAAATTTTATGGATGATGCAGACTCTGAAGAACTTTGGCACAAAGTTTGATGACCCTATCTCAATCATGTGTGACAACACCAGTGCAATAAATATTTCAAATAATTCGATACAACATTCTAGAACAAAGAACATATCTATGATACCACTTCTTGAGGGAAAAAGTGTTGTATAATGAAGTCAGACTTGAATACGTACCTACAAAGGAGCAGATTGAAAATATCTTCACTAAACCATTTTGCAAGGTGCAAGGATACTTTTGAGTATCTCCTGCAGAAGTTAGGGGTATTACCCCTTTCTAGTTTGAACTAATGTGAATTTGGATGTGCATTAGTCAAGTGGGCATCTTGCATATTCCTTTTTTGGACTGATGCTTGAGTACTTCCTCTTAGGGGGAGTAGGAGTGAGCTTCATAGGGGGAGTTTTCCCCACCTTTGTCATTGTTTTCAAAGGGGGAGAGAGATAATATGATCTATGTTAATGTTTATGATGTATGTTGATACATGCTTATCATCTTGATAAAGGTTGCCATCAATGAAAAGGGGGAGATTGTTAGCATTATGTTATATGTTGTCATTAATGTCAAATCCTATGGTCCAGTTAGGCTTGGATGTGGTATGTTGAGCAATAATCTATGTATGCATGATGTTGATGGTCATTTGGTGATTTCCTGAAAGATTTGGCTCCTCAGAAGATGTGTTGTTGATATTACTCCGTGCTATTTTTGGGTCCGATTTGATCTAGAAGTCAAGGTGTTGATCGAAAACTCCAAGATGTGCAACACCATTTTTGTTTTAGGTCCGACATTGGTAATGTATATAACATAATGATGTGTTTGATGAATAACATTGTGATGTGGTCTACTTCTCATTCCTTCCCACCATTAGAATTCTTAGTGTTGACCTATTTTAAATCTCTATCTTGGCCGACTTGGAAGATTATGTTTTTCCGGAGATAATATATGTAGGTGTATGATTTGGATGAGTTGGTATGGCATTTTTGTGAATAGATAATTGTGTTGAAGATATGCGAGATGACAATAATCCAGTTGATGTGTGAAGTTGTGTTGTGAATAGTTACCAGAAGTAGTTCCAACAATGTAGATTGTGGTGGATTCTTTGTTCTATCTTTCTTTCTTTAGGAGTGAGCCTTTTTGGGTAGTGATCCCTCCTATAGTGAGCCATTCTTTGTAAAATCACCTTAACCGATGTTTCTATATTGAGAATTAGCATTCTCTGTGTTTTTTCCCTTCTTGGATTTTCAAGGTAATTTCTAGTGTTCTTTGTGTTTGATCTATTATGTGCATATTCTTTCATGCTTTATCTATTTTGATTGATTCTGCTAGTTGTTTTGGATTAGTGAATAAAGTTTAAATAAGATTTTAATTGTCAATTGATTCCCCCCCCCCCTCTCAGTTGTCTGGATATTCAATATTGGTGTCCCAAATTTTGAGTAAGTAACTACAGGGGTTGGTGCTCCTTTGGATTGGTGTCCATATACTGTAGGGGTTGGTGCTCCTTTGGATTAGTATCCATAATTTGTGGGAGATTGGTGTATCCTAAAGGTTGGTTCCTTCTAATTAATTGTAACAATTGACACATTTGTGAGGCTAGATTTGGACATTAGCTCCAAGCAACATTTTCTCATTGTGTTTTTTTCCCTCTTGGATTTTCCATGTATATGTTGGTGGTGTGTGTTGTGTTATTGATCTTCACATTCTTCTATATTATATGGTTAATTACTTATGAGTGCTGAAAAGTATTTTTAGAAGTGTTAAAGTATACACTGATTAAACCCCCCCCCCTTCTCAGTGTATTTGTGTGTTCAACATGTTAGTTTTAGAGGATTTATTTTAAGAGATGTTTGGCATTGGTTATCTCCTTGTGCATTTGAGTTATTATTATGATGGCCACATTCATTGATATTGAGTTTTGGACATGGTTTATTGGGACTATTCCCTAGGATGATACTGGTTTGATCTTCTTGGTTATGAAAAGCTTACATCCATGTTGATTGCATGATATATAAGTTTGTTTGGTTCAAGGGACTGAATGGGTTTGAGTGTTGTTATAGCTCTTCTTTTTGGTTTTTATGGTGGAGATCATACTTGACACAAATGGCATTTAGAGGTGTATGTAGAAGGACATATTATAGATTTTGATTTGCAGTGTTTCTCTCTTTGGTTTTAGTTATCTTCTTGGATGTTTAGTTTCACATTATATTGGATTTAAGGTTGTTTGGAGCTATGTGTTCACTATTCTGTGTTCATGTGTTGTCATGTGGGAGATGACATGGAGGTTCCTTTATGTCTTTCTTCTGTTGGTTGTGGAGAACATGGGAGAGCATTGGAGACTTGTTGTAAGGGTTGTACTTATAGGTTATTGGTTTACAAGTTACAAATTTTATTATGGATGTTTTGTGATACTACATGGTTATGGTTACACTTTCTATGTGATTCTTTTAGTGGATTCATTTCAATTTTTATATTTCCTATGCAATGTAAGTTTCTAGCTGTACATATGTGTCAGGTATTGTACTTGGATCTTATAACTGTATGCTACAGGTGTTAGGTCTTGAAGACAACTGAGAAGGGGGGGGTGAATCAGTTGTCCAATAAATTCAAACCAAAATTAACTTAACCAAAACTTAATGCTTAATTCCGGTAAACCAAACTTTATGCCGGTTGACAGTTTTAATAGTTAATTGCAGTACCGGTAAAGATTAATGCATGAAACAGAAAGACAATAACATCCACAACACATAAAACAGATGTTTGTATGTGGAAACCCTGTAAGGGGAAAAACCATGGTGGGAAGCCTTACCCATAATCAAATGATACTACTACAGATAGTATGTGTGTACAATATGGAGTCTGCACATGCAGAAAGGCCGGTTGCCTAGAGCTCACTACTTAATCACAAAATGGGAGTCACACTGACTACAATTGGATGGTTAAATCCAATGATAATGTACTGCACAAAATAGCACCTTCATATTCTGGATTTAGTACTGGTTTAGCTCTGATATGCCTTCTTCAAATACCTTCCTTCAATCTTCAAATGCTATCTGCATGTATAGCTCTGCTTATTTTTGCATATACCTTAGTACAATCCTTTTTCCAATCGCATATCAATCTCACAAATGAGATCATACACTTATACCATAACCTAAGACTAATTGAATAGGTCGGCTCACTATAGATATTACAATAAAATCATTTAAAAATAAATCATTATGCGATGCATCATGTCGGCTCAATGAATTTCCAATAATAATAAATCATCTTCATAACATGTCGTGCTGATCTGGAATAGATATGCTTGTCGGTGCATAACCTGGACCTATTTGCCGGTAACAGCAAATATGCAAACCCAAATTAATCAATAACCAAATCGCCAAAACCAAGTGATCAAATAATGTCTTCGACATAACCAAGTAGTCTCCAAGTCATTCCAAGTACCGGTGAACAATATAACCTACTGGTGAACCAAATACCGATGACTGTGCATAAATCACTGAACATGCTGGTGAAGATAATCGGGAATCTCCAAGTGCTGATAAGTGTGACAAGTGTTGATATCAATGACAAAACCAATGAAACACATCCAAAATACCAACAATCTCCCCCTTTGGCATTGATGGCAACACAAGATGGAAAAACCATCAAAGTGCCAAAACAGAAATGCCAAAAACCAAAAACCAACA
The DNA here is from genome assembly GCF_030272615.1 of Cryptomeria japonica. Lineage (NCBI taxonomy): Eukaryota > Viridiplantae > Streptophyta > Pinopsida > Cupressales > Cupressaceae > Cryptomeria > Cryptomeria japonica. The sequence continues at coordinate 723,708,481 of NC_081414.1, forward strand.
ATCTCCCGAAGAGATCATTACCCAAAAATCAAAATACATAATGTCTCGCCCCTAGGAATAATCTCTTCCCAAAGGATAATGTGTTTTTCCATAATATCTCTCCCCCTTTGACATCAAATGCCAAAGCAATACAAAACCAAATACAAGATACCAACTCATTACAAAATACCAATTAACCAATTTATCCAACTACTCCCCCTGAGAAGTAGCTCTCCTCATCAAAGCCGGAATAAAATTTCTCTGTTAATTTCTATCGGTTGTAAGTCTCTACCGGTGGGGGTAGAACTCCAAGCTGCTCTTTGAGATATTCAAAAGTCTCCTTAGGAAAAGGCTTAGTGAAAATATCTGCAATTTGCTCTTTAGTATTTACATAAACCAATTTCACTTCTTTTGCTTCAACATTTTCTTTTAGAAAATTGAATTTGATAGAAACATGTTTAGTCTTAGAGTGAAATACCAAATTCTTAGATATATCAATTTCTGCCATATTATCACAATAAATAGTTATAGGTTCCTTGCATTTTACCTTTATGTCCTTCAACATTTGCTTGATCCATAATACCTATGTACAATTAGTTGTTGCTGCAACATATTCTGATTCCGCTATTGATAGTGTAGACACCTAAAATTGTCATGTCTAATTAAATAAATATTTTATTTATTTAATCATTTAAGTTTAATTCTTCTATTAATTAAATAAATATTTATTTATTTAATTAATTCATTTATCCTCTTCTAGCCTTATTTCTCATTTAAATAAATACATTTATTTATTTAAATTATCATTTTCCTAAATTAAATAAATATTTTATTTATTTAATTATCCCACTTCTTCTATTAATTAAATAAATCTTTATTTATTTAATTAATTCATTAACCTTTTCTACCCATGACACATGTCATTCATCTCTTAATTCATACACTACCTACCCCTTTCATTATTTTATTATTTCTTTTACCTACCCTCTAATCATAGCTGACCTCCTTTTACACCTCTCAATCTTATCCCTCCATTTCATATAGTGTCTTCTATATAAGGAGATGCTTCCTTCATTATCAAACCCTAATGATGCATCCAAATGACCTAAGTACTTGATCACTTGACTACACCACGATCCTACTTGCAACCACATTCCGTTCTTTGTTGAGCTCTTGTGCACATAAATTCTGAGAGCAAATATATCAAGCAAGATCAATGGAGATAGGAAGAATGGAGATTCAAACCCTATTGGACATGTGATGGTATAATCTTTGTGATTTCATTTGATTTGCATTGTCTTAGGTAATCTTCATATGTTATGGTGGATCTTTGTTGATTGTTAGGCTAGGGTTTTGTGGTTGAATTCATTTAGCCTTTCAATATTGTTACTATTGTTATCCATTTTCACCATATACAGATAGTGATGTACAACTCCATTTCTTGCTCAACCATGAAATTAATCTGCTATCAAGAAAAAATGCTCCACCAGTGGTGCTTTTTCTGTCATCTACATCTCCTGCCCAATTAGCATCTATGTATGCACATAAATCCAAGTTTTCATCTCTAGGATATGATACCATAAGCCAAGATTTGTAGTGCCTTGTAGGTACTGGAAAATCCTTTTCACTGTTGATTCATGATTTTCTTTAGGATTACTCTGAAATCTTGAAACAATACATACTGCATTCATAATATCAGATCTTGTTTGTGTCAAATATAGTAAACCTCCCATCATAGACTTGTATCTAGTCGGATTAATAGCTATTGATTCATCGTTCAAAGATAATTTATCAGTTGTTGTTATAGGTGTGTTTACCGGTTTAGAGTTCTCCATGCCAAATTTCTTTAGTAATTCTTTCAAGTACTTAGATTGACATAGGAATATACCTTTATCAGTTTGTGAAATCTGCAATCCTAAAAAGAATTTTATCTCTCCAATCATAGACATTTCAAATTCTTGCTGCATTTTATTAGAAAAGTCTTTACACAATCCATCTTCTCCTCCAAAGATTATATCATCAACAAAAACTTCAATAACCAAGATGTCATCACTAGTCACTTTGTAATATAGATTGCTATCAGCATTACCTTTAGTGTATCCAAGATTCAAAAGATATTTGTCCAATCTAGCATACCAAGCTCTAGGAGCTTGCTTTAATCCATATAAAGCTTTCCTTAACCTGCAAACCATATCTTTGTCATCTGTCAAAGAAAATCCATCAGGTTGTTCAATATAAACTTCTTCTTCAAGATCTCCATTCAGAAATGCACATTTAACATCCATTTGATATACTTTATAGTTCTTGTGAGCTGCAAAAGCTAATAATAGTCTGACTGCCTCAATTCTAGCTACCGGTGCAAAGATTTCATTGTAATCAATTTCTTCTTTCTGTGAATATCCCTTACACACTAATCTTGCTTTGTTTCTGATTACCTTGCCATCTTCATTAAGTTTATTTATGAAAACCCATTTAGTTCCAATTATATTTTTGTCTTTAGGCCGAGGAACTAATGACCAAGTGTTATTCCTTTCAATTTGTTCCAATTCATCTTCCATAGCTTTAATCCAATATTTATCTTCACATGCCTCATTGATTGATGTAGGTTCAATTTGAGAAATAAGACATACCTCTTCATTTGCCAATCTTCCTCTAGTCATAACTCCTTGATATTTATTTCCAATTATCTGACTTTTAGAGTGATTCAATCTTACATACCTGGGTGTTTTTACTTGTTGTTGTTCTTCAGTGATTGTTGAATCCTCAGATGATGCCGGTGTAACTAGATCAACATTCTGTACCGATGTACTCATAGTAGGTTCATTTGTGATTATCTCTATTGCCGGTTCAGAGTCCATTGACCTTGAATTACCTCTAAACTGTTCATCAATCTTCATATTTGCTCTTTCAACAATTTTCTGCAATCTTTTGTTAAAACATCTATATGCCTTGCTCTCAGATGAATAACCAAAAAATATTCCTTCATCACTTCTAGGATCAAATTTGCCAATATACTCATCTCTTCTAATATAGCATTTACTTCCAAATATTCTGAAATATTTAAGAGTAGGAGTATTACCAAACCATAGTTCATGAGGGGTCTTATCGGTTTCACCTTTGATGTGAACTCTGTTGAATGTATAAACTGTTGTATTCACTGCTTCTCTCCAATACATATGAGGTAGATTTGCTTCTGATATCATGCTTCTAGCTGCATCCAAAATAGTTCTATTTTTTCTTTCTACAACTCCATTCTGCTGGGGTGTCTAGAGTGCTGATAATTGTCTTCTTATCCCATTCACTTCACAAAGTGTATTAAATTCCTTAGATGCGAATTCACCTCCTTGATCTGATCTCAAACATTTGATTTTCTTACTGGTTTCATTCTCTACCATCACCTTGAATAGTTTGAATTTCCCAAATGCTTCAGATTTCTCCCCGAGAAAAGTAATCCAACACATTCTAGAATAGTCATCAATGATTAGCATAAAATATCTATCTCCTTGTATACTTCTAGTTCTTGCTGGACCACATAAATCAATATGAATTAAATCAAGAGCATTGTTGAATTTATCTAGTATACTCTTAAAAGATGCTCTAACTTGCTTTCCAAATTGACATTCCTTACATACCGGATTGTGAGGTTTAACAATCTTAGGTAAATCTCTTACCACCTTAGTTGTACTGATTTTCACAATGCAGTCAAAGTTTACATGACAAAGTCTCTTATGCCATAACCAACTTTCATCAATATGTGCAATCAAACACGCTTTCTCATTGTTATTCAAATGAAAGATATTACTTCTAGTCTGATTACCAGTTGCAATTTCCAAACCAGTTCTATTTAAGATTTTGTATTTACCATTCTTGAATTGTAACTGAAATCCCTTTTCAACTAGTTGACCAACACTCAAAAGATTATGCTTCAAACCTTCTACATAGTAAACATTATCAGTATTGTGCTTACCATCAAAAGATATAGTGCCCTTTCCTTTGATCGAACAAGCTTTATCATCTCCAAATCTCACTAGACCTCCATTGTATTCCTGAAAGGTTAAAAATTTACTCTTATCACCAGTCATATGATGTGAACATCCTGAATCAATGATCCATTCATCCTTATCTTCAATTTTAGTTGCCAGAGCCTTCTCTACCGGTTGAACAGTAGGTGTTGGTTGATCTTCTGTTATAGCAACAAAAGCCCATCCATTGTTTGCCGGTTCCTCATCAGAATCATCAGTAACTCCTTCATCAACATAATAACAAGATTTGTCTCTATTCTTCTTGAATTTGTATCTCCGATAATCAAAGTTAGGCTTATATATATTTTTTTCTTCTTCTTTCAATCTTGCATGTCTATCAGGACACCTAGAAGCCATGTGACCAATTTTATTGCAGTTAAAAAATTTAAATGGTGCTTTACCTTCATACTTACTTCCAACTAGACCTTTAGGCATTTTTCTTGCAAACAGTGCTTCAAGCTCTTCCAGTTCTTCATTCTTCTTCCTGATTTCTTCAAGTTCACTTGCATAAAAGGCTTTCCAATCAGATTTCTTAGATGATAATGATGATGCTGCAGATGATGATGATGCCTTAAAATCTAGATCTGTCTTTATAGTAGCAACAGGACCAAATTCCTCAAGTTCAAAAGTTGAAAGTTTTTCAACCAAAGTGTCTCTAGATACCGATGCATTAGGCATTGTTCTCAATTCATTTATAGCAGTAACTTTCATTTTATATGCCGGTGGAAAAGCTCTTAAAACTTTAGAAACAATCTCATCTTCACTTAAGGTTCCTCCACAACATTGTATACCTAAAACAATTTCATTTACTCTTTCCATAGAAGCAAAAATCCCTTCATCTTCTTCCATTTTTTAGATTTTCATACCTGACTCGGAAGCATTCAAGTTTTGCAATTTTGACTGTGGAATCTCCTTCATTTAATGTTTCTAATTTGTCCCAAATAGCTTTAGCAGTAGATCTATCTGACAATCCCATGATTTACTGATCTGACAATGCGCTCAAAAGTGCTTCTCTTACCTTCAATCATTTTCCTCATCTTTAGCCAAGTTTGGTGGATTAGGTTGACCTTGAGTAGGAGCAGTATAACCATTCTTTGTAAAATCCCATATGTCCTTTCCAATGCAATTCAAATGTGTCTCCATCCTGATCTTTCATATGCCATAGTTGGTTCCATCAAGTTTTAGACTGTCCTTCCTAAAATAGTTAGAAGATATTGGATCTCCTCAAGCTATTAAACTTCTACAAAAAGAGGACTATGCTCTAATACCAATTGTTAGGTCCCAGAGACAACTGAGAGGGGGGGGGGGGTGAATCAGTTGTCCAATAAATTCAAACCAAAATTAACTTAACCAAAACTTAATGCTTAATGTCGGTAAACTGAACTTTATGTCGGTTGACAGTTTTAACAGTTAATTGCAGTACCGGTAAAGATTAATGAATGAAACAGAAAGATAATAACATCCACAAAACATAACATAGATGTTTGTATGTGGAAACACTATAAGGGGAAAAACCACGGTGGGAAGCATTACCCACAATCAAATGATACTACTGTAGATAGTATGTGTGTACAATATGGAGTTTGCACATGCAGAAAGGCCAACTGCCTAGTGATGAATACTAAAAGGGGGGGGTGAATTAGTATACCAAAAATTACTGTACTCAAACACTTTATTAGTCTAGTGGTAAACCGGTATAATAGTTTAACTAACAAATCGGTTAACACAAATGCAAACCAAACAACAAGGCATTCACCTACAGAAGCACAATCACCATAACACAAGAGATTTTGACGTGGAAACCCAAATGGGAAAAACCACAGTGACATGAAACTCACAAGTATCTGTCTACAGAATAGTAACCAGACCGGTTAAGGTCATACAATGTTCTTTACCAGAAGAGATCCTGTTAGGAATCTCAATCTCTAGTAGGAGATAAGTCTCATTAAAGACTACCTTGTGAGAGGATTTTAGATCCACAGATGTGAATCACCTTGTTAGAGGATTTACAAAGGCTTTTCTGGGCCTACCCAGTTAAGGGTTTCCAACTTGTCAAAGATGTGAGTAATCAACAAGTGAATGATCTAGAAAATAGCACAGTCTTCTTGGTTAGATCCATGATAGCTTATAGTTAATGCATTTCAGCATTACTTTAGTCTTCAGTAAATCCACACTCTGTTACAGTACACAAACTTTTTCTTTTTTGTTAAGATCGCACATATAAGAACTCATCAACCACTACAAACCCTAATAGATACACACATATTAAAACCCTAGACATGATGTCCTTAAAAGGAATCTGATTTCATGTCGGTCCAATAGGATTACATTGCAAGTTCCTAGGTTCATTGTATCTAGACACATTTGGTAACATGACACAAAATCACCGTCAAAGTGTTGGTGGATGGTAACTCATCACAAAGATATATCAGTTGGTAACTCATCATAGAGTATTACCGGTTTATACAACTTTACTCATTACCAGTTGGTAACTCAGAGTAATACTGGTTTGACTATTAAATAGATTATCGGTTGATAGAAATGAAGACTGGGAAAATGATAACTGCCGCTTCTAGTTCCTTTGCTCCGTTCCACTTGAGATCCTGGAACTGCTTGAGGTCCTCATGCTGCTTGAGATCGGTAAACACTTTCTGCAAGACACCGATAGTCTAAAGACTATAACATAATACTAGTTTGAAACAAATACCAGTTGAGCATAACTCATACATACAAAAAGTGATCTCATATCAAGTGTGTGTCCATCAATGACAATCACAACATAATCATCAAAAATGCCAACAATCTCCCCCTTTGGCATTGATGGCAACACTTAGGAAAAATTTTGACATCTAAATATTTTTACAAAAGAAATATGTCATAATAAAAAATACTCCCCCTAAGCATATACACTATCCCTTTGCAGAAAAGAAAATGTATACTACTTCCTTACAGAGATAAACATGAGTATACATAGCATGCATCAAAATTTTAAATACCAGAATACTTCTCCCCCTTTGCCAACAATGACAAGATACAGCTGAATAACCCCTGTTTCTATTAGCTAAATAAATGTTTATGACAATAAAGAGTGAAACTTGTCAAAAATTGATTTAAAGTCTTGCATAAATTGCTTCAGATAAGGACCATGACTCAAGTAATGAGGTAGCAACCTCACTCTCCGTTTGCATCTGGGATACCTATTCCTCCATGGCATCCAAAATACTCATCTCTTGAGTAACCGCCAAGGAATCCAGATTGAGATAGCACTTCTGAAGTATTTGCAGTCTTGGTAGTAGAACTAGTTGTAGTTCCTGCAAATCCTTGGTCTGGTTGCTGATCTCCAAATCAATTCTTGCAGCCTGAAGTTGAAACTGGTGAACGGTTTTCCCATAAGAGGTAAAGGAGTAATATGGGGTCTTGAAGGTGCTTATGAATGTCTACAAATCAGTTTGTAGTTTGTCTTTCTGGGCAAGCACATCATCATAGAATAGATGGGGTAGACATATCTTACTGAGCAGCAATTTCCCCTCATCCATTGCATCTCTGATGTCCTTCTGTGCCTTTTGTAGATCGGACCGATGCTCATGTAACTTTTTCACCAAGGCAGTGTTCAAAGCCTTTTGATGCTCCTTCTTGGCATGCGCTTTAGCAACCTCTTCCAGGCTTTGTACCTGGTCCTCCACAACTATGCATAAGAGTTTCCTTTGGGCCAGAGAGGAATCGATACTAGGGAGGTTGGTACCAGGTATCAAACTGGTAAGAGTGTCCACTGCAGCTTGGATCACATCTTGCTCCTTCTTCCTTCTTATCACCTCTAGGCGTTCTTGAACAAGCTTAATGCTTTGTAGCAGATCCGATTCGTTAGCAGATTGGAGGTCAATGGGACTAGTAAAGTCAGTCGATTTGACTTGACTACTGGTTGCCTTTGGGGTCTCCACTTGTGTGCTCTATGCTACTTCCTCCTTCTCTTTGGCTCTTAACTTAGCTTCTTCTGCCTTCTTTTGCTCCTCTTCTTCTTGCTTTCTTTTCTCTTCTTCCTTCTTCTTCTCTTCTTCGTTTTGCTCCTTTTCTTCTTCATCCTTCTTCTTCTTCTCCTCTTCCTACTTCTTCTTCTCCTCTTCCTGCTTCCTCTTCTCTTCTACCTTTCTCCTCCTCTTCCTACTTCCTCTTCTCTTCTTCCTTTCTCTTTTCTTCTTCCTACCATTTCTCTTCTTCTTTCTTTTCTTCTTCTTTCTTCTTCTTCTTCTCTTCCTCTTGTTTCTTCTTCTCCTCTTCTTTTCTTTTCTTTTCTTTTCCTCTTCTAGTTTCTTCTTCTCCTCCTCTTTGTTCTTTTCTTCCTCTTTTCTCTTTTTCTCTTCTTCTACCTATTTCTTGTTTTCAACTTCCTGTTGCTTCTTCTCTTTTTCTTCTTGCTCCTTGGCAGCCTTTTCTTTGTCCTGTTTTTCCTATCCTGCCGCTTCTGATGGTGTACCCAGAGTGACATTTTCACCATTCAAGGCATCAACATCAATATGATTCATTTGATCAGTGACCCGTTCTCCTTCACTGTCATATACCTCATCCGGTTTATTGGTTGTTGGTTCTTGCTCAGCTTTCCTATTGGCTTCAGCCACTTGATGCAACCTTAAAGCGGCTTGGGCATGAGAGTGGGTATCTTTTACCACTTCAGGAACTTTTCCTTCTAGCAACAAGAGTCTTCTTCTTCTCATGAAGAAGAGCCCTTATATCTTTCCACTAGTTCATAAAGTTCAGTTTTAGGCACATTAGGAAAGTATTGTGCAAATACTTCCTCTCTTATTTCCTATTCCTTCTCTATGGCAATGCACCACTTGTTATCTAAAGAATTATACAAAGAATCAGGTGTCTCAGATTTAATTTCTGATGGCCACTGGTCATTAATACATAAATAATTGATGACTTCCTATTCCACTTCCTTCTTTTCATCATCATTAAAATAATCAAAGCACTCTTTCCAATCACCAAGTGCTTTTCTTCTAATATTATTAATAGTTCTTTGATAATGTGTTAAAGGTTTGTAGGAGGAAATATCAATATTTACCAGTGCAGATGTTGCCGGTTCATTCTTTGTCTTTTTCCTCGTTTGCTTAGTCTTCTTAGGTTTTTCTTCAGACACAGTGTCCTCTAAGTCTGGTGTTGTGTCTTTTGTCTTCCGCTTTCTCTCAAAGACTTTGGTGGGTGTAGCTTCTAGTTTCTTCTTTATTGGTGACTGCTTGGTCACTTTGGGACTTGCTGTGGTAACTGGTTCTGATACTGAAGGCACTGCCTTTCCCTTCTTTACTGATGGCTCTTCAACTGGTGTAACCCTTTCCAAATAGGTGTTGATTCTCTTTTCCTTTGGATCAAGGGGCAAGGCGAGTAGGGTAGAGGCAAATGGCAAACCCATCTAGCATGTCATACATTACCTCATATCCCATCAGTTCCACTTCTTCCTATCTAGGCTCAACCACCTCCATTATGCACTCATCAACTCCGATGGTGAAGTAGATGTCATCTTCATATTTCTTGACAATATCACCTGATATTCTCACTCTTTGGCTCATTTTGCATCTGAACTCATCAAAGTATTTGTTCATAACTTCTGGATAACCGGTTCCAACTGCTTGAAGGCTTTCCTTGATTTGCTTTGTAACCAGTTGGTTGGGAGACCACTGAATATCTCCGACTCCAGGGAAGTAACCTTGGAAGTAGAAGAACAACCCAACCAATAGTTGTCCAAACTTAAATCTCAAGGCATTGTCTTGTTTAATCGACTTTAGGTTCACTAGAAGTTGCCTTCGCATACAGGTGCATAAGTCAAATGATGCATCTTCCATGATCATCCGGTAGGCAACATTTATCGCTGCAGCAGAGACAAAGTTGATTCTGTTGGCGTGGAACATCCGGTATCCTATCACCATACATGCATATTTGACCAGATCGTCCTTAATGGAATTGACAGTCATTCCCTGTGAGTCGCTCACTGAACCGGTGAGCTTGGTCATTTTCATCTTGCTAATCTTCCTTAGGGCTGGCACTTCACTGATGTTATAGAAACCAGTGACGACATGAATTGCTTTTGGTGTGATGTCATGCATCCGCTCTAAGTACATTTTATCAGTGCACTTTGCTCAGAATGATGCGGATGTGATCATCAAAAAATTCTTCAAGGAAATAGACTGCATTGTGAAGCTTCTTCTTTTCCAGGATGCTAAATTCTGGTTTAATCTTCTTGTCCTTCCCATAGAACAAACTCAACTGGGAATGGATTACAAGAGATCCTAAGTCTTCAATTTTACAGTCAATGTAATCGGAAATGCCTTCCTCCACTATAACACCAGTGGGTATCTGAGATAGGGCATTTTATTTTGCCTTCCGTTGAATGAAGTCTACTAGATCAACGAGTGCACTAGGGCTAGAGTGTGATGTGGAAGCCATGATAAACAGAGAGATTTTGAGAAATACCTTCATAATTAAAAATTTAGGGCTTGCAAATTACACTTCATCACTCACTCCTTCGGTTGTTGAAATACCGCTTTGTGCTTCTGATTCTTCTTCAAGATTTTGAGAATTCTTCGAATCGCAATCCAAATCGCTTTTCGTCACTCAGTGCTTAAAAAAACTTCTTCGCTCGAGAACTGATAAGTGAAAAATGACTTGAAAAATCCTTGTAAACAAGTTCTCCACCTACCATAATAAATGCTCCACTATTAGGGCGTAAACCCTAATTTGCCTTTTACTATTTCCGATCTTTTGCCACTTGACAGGTATCACTTACCGGTTAAGGTCTTTTACTGGTTTAAACTGGGGGTTCGAGATATTTCAGCGTTTGCTCCCCCTAAGTTTTTCTGATGCTTAGTTTGCCGGTTCAGTGACTTCCACACTAGGTGTAGAAACTGGTTCTTCTTGAATCACTTCTTCTGGCTTCTTCTTCCAGGTTTTCTTCATATCCATTTGAACGGTTTCAACATCTATGTTTCCTTTCAGAGTTCCCGGTATATCATCCGATATATTCTTTCTCGTTCAGTAGAACCTTGCTGTATGACATGGTTTGTTGCAATGATAGCAAATCATTCCAGGTTCTCTCCAAGGTCCATTGTTCATGTTTCCTTTCTTCCTTCTGCATGTTGCAATAGTGTGACCATTAACATGACAGATCAAACAGGTTGCTCTCCATCTAGTTGTCACTTGATAGCCACTGCTTCCTAACTGATAATTATAGGTATTAAACCGGTTTGGGTTCCAGTTCCCAGAGGGTTCATAAAAAGCTCCTTTACTCCTTTGAGGATACCTTCCGGTGTTGTGCATGACAGACCTGCAATCAAATGCTCTATGCCCAAACTTGTTGCAAGCATAACAATTACCATTGAATCTATTGGGTCTAGGCTTATCATTTAGAAAATAAGGAAAGTTATTGTAAGCCTTACTTCTACATACATTAGCAGTGTGTCCTTCCTTGAGACAATTAAAGAAAATAGGTTTGAAATTTTGCTTACCTTTATCCTTTGGTGTTGATTGTTTCTTTGATGCTCCATCTTTTATTCCAGAGGTCTCACCTTCCTCATATTCAGAGAAACCAAGTCCATTGGTATTCTTTACCAGTTTAGCTGACTCAAGCTTCTGCTCTACCTTGACAGTGCTCTTATTGAATTTGGCAAGTATTTCCTTTGACCCAGTAAGTTCTTTGGTGATAGAAGCATTGGATTCCTTTTATTAAATTAGGCTAATAATAGCTCAAGTCATCTCATTCATTTGATTGTGACACTTGGTGCTAGCTAATTTAATCTAGCATTAGGGTTTTGCATCTAGGGTTTCATTCATCCTTTCGTAAGGATTTATTCATTCATTGTAATCATCTAATTGTGCAATCAATACAAAATTCTCTTAATATAGCAAATTAGTCCTTGAGTGGTCATCGATTACCTGAAAAAGACAAAGAAATTAAATTAATATCTTTTTCAACATGTGAATTCTAAGTCTATTGAGATTTTTTTCCTGATTTCAAAATTTTACTAAGTATTGAGCCTATTCTTTTCATACAACCTAGTCAGTGTTACCAAAGCTTAATGAGGCGGGTGGAATGATTTTGGAACTTAGCAAATCCTTCAAGTGTGCATTAAGAGGTTGTAGATGAAGATGCTTTTGTATGAAATCTAATTCTTACCTCCTTCATTTGTCCTAGCTTTAGGATTTGCTAAGTTCCAAAATCATTCCACCCGCCTCATTAAGCTTTGGTAACACTGACTAGATTGAAACTATTCTTATGCTGATTGGGCAGGCAATGTAGATGACCGGAAAAGCACAACTAACCGGTGTCAAACTTAAAGACCATCTTACCTCCTTCATTTGTCCTAGCTTTAGGAGGTTAAAAAAACATGATGATTTCATTATTTAGAAAAGTTGGATTCCTTCATTGGATTCCTTTGACCCAGTAAGTTCTTTGGTGATAGAAGCATTTAGATTCCTTCAAGGTTCATAGAGTGGTAGACTAACTTTAACTTTCTTGAGTAATTATTATTTGTTGGTTATTTTAAGGTTGCCTTGTAATGTCCCACTTTTCTTCCTTTTCCATTTTATTTTCATGAAGATGAGCGGTGCACTGATCTCTTGCTTCAGCTTGGAGATCTCATGATCTTTGTCTTTTACCAGATCTTCATCTTTCCTCTGGTTCTCAAGTTCTTAACACATTCTGATAGTCAGTCCTTCAAGTTCCCTTCTTAGGTTGGCATTGTACTCATTCAGTTTTTCAACTTCTTGAACTAGGGCTTCCATGTTCGCTTCATCAGAAGAACTATTTTCAGTTAGCTCCATCAGTTTTTTAGGATGCTCTCTTCTTTTTGCCTGAGAGGCCTTATATTTGACTTTAAGTTCATCATAGGCTTGCTCAGTCCGAGTAAGCCAATGAGTAAGTTCCCTCACAGTGTATTCCCCCATATCTCTTTCCAATTGGTTAGACTTATAGAAAGGTTGGCTCTGATACCAATTGATGAATACTAAGAGGGGGGGTGAATTAGTATACCAAAAATTACTATACTCAAATACTTTATCAATCTAGCGATAAACTGGTATAACAGTTAACTAACAAATTGGTTAACACAAATGCAAACCAAACAGCAAGTAAGGCATTCACCCACAGAAGCACAATCACCATAACACAAGAGATTTTGATGTGGAAACCCAAATGGGAAAAACCACGATGAGATGAAACTCACAAGTAACTATTTGCAGAATAGTAACCAGACCGGTTAAGGTCATACAATGTTCTTTACCAGAACAGATCCTGTTAGGAATCTCAATCTCTATTAGGAGATAAGTCTGATTAAAGACTACCTTGTGAGAGGATTTTAGATCCACAGATGTGAATCACCTTGTTAGAGGATTTACAAAGACTTTTCTGGGCCTACCCAGTTAAGGGTTTCTAACTTGTCAAAGATGTGAGTAATCAACAAGTGAATGATCTAGAAAATAGCACAGTCTGCTTGGTTAGATCCATGATAGCTTATAGTTAATGCATTTCAGCATTACTTTAGTCTTCAGTAAATCCACACTCTGTTACAGTACACAAACTTTTTCTTTTCTGTTAAGATCGCACATATAAGAACTCATCAACCACTACAAACCCTAACAACTACACACATATTAAAACCCTAGACATGATGTCCTTAAAAGGAATCTAATTTCATGTCGGTCCAATAGGATTACATTGCAAGTTCCTAGGTTCATTGTATCTAGACACATTTGGTAACACAACACAAAATCACCGTCAAAGTGTTGGTGAATGGTAACTCATCACAAAGATATACCGGTTGGTAACTCATCACAGAGTATTACCGATTTATACAACTTTACTAATTACCGGTTGGTAACTCAGAGTAATACCGATTTGACTATTAAACAGATTACCGGTTGACATAAATGAAGACTGGGAAAATGATAACTGCCGCTTCTAGTTCCTTTGCTCCGTTCCGCTTGAGATCCTCAAACTGCTTGAGGTCCTCATGTCGCTTGAGATTGGTAAACACTTTTTGCAAGACACTGATAGTCTAAAGACTATAACATAATGCCGGTTTAAAACAAATACTGGTTGAGCATAACTCATACATACAAAAAGTGATCTCATAGCAAGTGTGTGTCCATCAATGACAATCACAACATAATCATCAAAAATGCCAACACCTAGAGCTCACTGCTCAATCACAAAATGGGAGTCACACTGACTACAATTGGATGGTTAAATCCAATGATAATGTATTGCACAAAATAGCATCTTCATATGCTGGATTCAGTACCATTTTAGCTCTGATATGCCTTCTTCAAATACCTTCCTTCAATATTCAAATGATATCTACGTGTATATATCTTCTTATTTTCTCATATACCTTATTACAATCCTTTTTCTAATCGCATATCAATCTCACAAATGAGATCTTACATTTATACCATAACCTAAGACCAATTGAATAGGTCGGTTCACTATAGATATTACAATAAAATCATTTACAAATAAATCATTATGCGATGCAACATGTCGGCTCAATGCATTTACAATAACAATAAATCATCTTCATAACGCGTCCTGCTGATCTTGAATAGATATTCTTGCCAGTGCATAACCTAGACCTATTTGTTGGTAAGAACAAATATGCAAACCCGAATAAATCAATAACCAAATCACCAAAACCAAGTGATCAAATAATGTCTTTGACATAACCAAGTAGTCTCCAAGTCATTCCAAGTGCCGGTGAACAATATAACCTGCTGGTGAACTAGATACTGGTGACTGTGCATAAATCACTGAACATGTCAGTGAACATAATCAAGAATCTCCAAGTGGTGATAAGTGTTGAGAAGTGTTAACAAGTGTTGACATCAATGACAAAACCAATGCAACACATCCAAAATACCAATAACAAGTTTTATACGTTGATGATATGGGATTCACTTATGTTTTGGGGGAAATTTCCAATTAGGGTTTCAATTAAGATAATAAAACCATGAACAAGCCAAAATAGCCACAACATTGAAAGAGGGGTGAATCCAATAGATTTATCCACAATCCAAATAAGGAAAGGGCTGAAATTATGATTAGATTCATTGGTTATTTTTAGTTACTCTCTTTCTTAGTTGAAATTGGAAGGTAATCATGAAATTAGGGCAAACTAATGAATAATTGAAGTAAATTGTCAAAAACAGTATGCTACAGATATCCCATAGAGCCTCAAACTGAGATATGGGAAAAATAAGATGTTTAGAACAAGTTCCCAAAAGTTCAACCCGATTTTTCATGACAAGGTAGTACAAATTCACCCTGGTCCAATTTTTTCTCCATCGAAAGCTAATACTGTTCATTGTTATCAACTCTGCTAAAATCCCTGAGTATAGCTTCTAAAACTATTTCCTACACACAAAAAGAGAGGGAAATATGTTGTGGATAGGAGTTTTCTTAGGTCAAACGCTGGTTTAGGAATTAACCTTGAAATTGAAATGGAAATTACTGCAAAATGCTTTCCTTTTGAGGGAAAGGCCAGATTTGAACTAAAATGCTTATAATTGAAATGTATACCTTGATGAAGTTTTGTTTGATCCTCATGCAAGGGCTTTGGGGTTGTCTTGTAGAATGTATTTAAAGAAGTTTGATCATGGATACCATCTTGAATACATAAACTTGACTTCACTTCTACTCCAATGCTTGATAAATGACTGATTGCTTTCTCACTTGAATTGAATTAAGATCTTAATTTTACTTAGGAGATTTCTTAGGATTTCAAATGAGAAGGGTAACTTCCTTTTATACATGATTGCCCAAAAATTAATTATATTTCTAGAGTAGGTTGACATGAGATCGAATTTCCCATATCTGAGATGACCATTATGTACACCAAAAATGGGCCCTAATTGAGACGACCAGGGTGCCCAATGCCTTGGTCTTGTCAATCAAGACTCAAGCTTGGATGAAAGGTAGAGAAGGAGATGAAAATGTAGGTCTGTGGATGGTGTGATCAAAATTAGAATATGCATTAGTTATCAAAAGATGGAGCACCAAGGTGAGGTCTAGGCAAGGACAAAATTGTATGTGGATATAATGACGATGCTACATTTAGCCCCCACTTTAGTGGGAATATGAGACTAAGCATACTCATGGTAAATTACAAAGTCACATTGAAAAACTTTCACCAAGATATCAAAGAGACAAGATGCATCAAGTCCCCAGGGAATTTAGGATCTTACTAGTCTAATATCAATATAAAAGGGACACCACATGAAAGGGACAGAAAGAGAATGACTATACTATCTTAGTAAGATTTAGTGCTTACTATGAGTCATTAAAAATAAAAATTCCAAATTACACAACAAAAGGTTTGGTTTGGAAAGTAACTCTAGTATCAAAAATATGTCACGGTGTGTGCATAAAGTGTAACATTGAGTAAAGTGTATACTCCCAGATTAAAGTGATCGAATATTCCTTATTGGGAGCAATTGCTTTAAGGTAGCATGCATCCAAAAGACAAGCATGTTACCACAATGAGATGCCCCTAAGAAAGGACAAATCAAAGGATAATGGTCACAAAACATATAGGAAAAAGCACATAAGGGATCTACTAACTCTAGGGTCAGTATGCTCTTATGATAAATAATGTATATCAAGAATATTTGTATTGAATTGACCTCATCCCCAAAGGTAGTGGAACTATGAACACAATGGAAGAAGAGCACATGAAATAACAAACAAGTGTCTTAGATGGTTTCTAACAAAAAATGGAGACACTAGCAAAAGAAATTAAAGATCTAAACATTAACATATTCAAAATGTGAAAAATATTAGATGGTTAGAGATCTAAGAGAGAGCTATACAAAAATATGTCATTTTTTTTAATTAACATTGGAAAATGTGCAAAATGGAAATCACACTTGTCATTTTTAATTTTTTTGCACAAAACACATCTAAGTATTTAACATGTATCCAACCCTTTGAATTGGATGGCTAGGGAAAATAACCATGCAGTTAGAAATACCCAAGGAAGATAATAACATGAACACTTTATAACACACTCATCTTATGGCTTGTTAGTGGTTAAGCCTAGGCTTGGTCACTACCAAGCCAAAATGCAATCACGTTATAACACGAGTGCACTATAAGGAAAGTGCATTATAACACACTCATGTTTTAAAGAAGATTTATTTATTTATTTCCCATCTTTGTCTACATCTCACACTCATTCCCTTTATTATAATTTCATCAAAAAATATACATGAATATAACACTTAAGTATAATTGGTCCATTTTAATATGTGTATTTACCTTATAATTTAATTTATATTTCATGTATATATTGATAGGATGTTTGAAAATGGTTTCAGACCTTTAGGAGTTATAATGAGTATTCTAGATTTGAAAAGATTTAATAAATTTTCAAACAATCAAATTTCAGTAATGAACAAGTTGCTCTCTCTCTCTCTCTCTCTCTCTCTCTCTCTCTCTCTCTCTCTCTCTCTCTCTCTCTCTCTCTCTCTCTCTCTCTCTCCCTCCCTCCCTCTATCCCCTCTCTCTATCTCACTCTCTCCTCTCTCTCCCAAGATCTAAACCTATCTCTATGTCTCTCTCTCATCTTTCACTAGATCTCTTTGTATACCTCTTTCTCCTTGCCTACCTACCTATGTTTCTCTACATACATATATTTCCCACCCCTCCCATCTCTCTCTCTCTCTCTCTCTCTCTCTCTCTCTCTCTCTCTCTCTCTGTCTCTCCATACCTCCCTCCTTCCCTATTTCCCCCTCTCTTACCATCCATCTCTCTTTACTTGTTGAAGTTTGCGACATAAGAACTTGCAAGATTAAAAAACAAACAAAAACACCTTCCGCAAACAACAACAACAATAAAATATTATCTATATTCCTCAAAAGCATGAGAAAAGGTTACTAAATGAATGAAATCATCCATAAAGACTTGCTTCTTAAAAAAAAAAAAGAGAAATCTAATCTAAAATTAGGGAGCTAAATTCATTTTTAAAGAAACTAAAAAGATCAGTTAATTCCTAAGTGAAATTAAGCTCAAAAAGCATGCCTCCTAAATATAGAATGCACTAACACCCCCCCTTAAGTGAAACTTAGGGAGAAGTAAAAATCCTCTAAATGAAAATTCATGTAATACAAAGAATGGGTCCTGACAACTAATGTAATGCCCATTTTTAGCTAGGCAAACCACAACTAATTTATATTTTTTAAACAAGCAAATGTAAAAGATTCTACATTCTACACCACAAACAACGAGGTGGTATACTAGACACATCCAAAGTATGATACCCAAGCACCATCTTCGTAACACATCCCCCAAGAGTGGGTTCTAATGACATTAATACTATTATTATAAACTAACCACATTGCTATATTAGTGATTTTCATATTATTATTATTAA
Organism: Cryptomeria japonica; assembly: GCF_030272615.1. Taxonomy (NCBI): domain Eukaryota; kingdom Viridiplantae; phylum Streptophyta; class Pinopsida; order Cupressales; family Cupressaceae; genus Cryptomeria; species Cryptomeria japonica. The sequence continues at coordinate 723,726,893 of NC_081414.1, forward strand.
TGATGTAAATACCTATTATTTAATCCGTTCATTGCATTATTAGTAATATTAATGTTATCCCATTTTTAAAGTAACATTAATATTCAAGCTAACCAACTGACTTAAATTGTTCTCACACACTAAATTGATAATAATCCTCAACACTATTTTTCCTAATAACTTCAAGATAATACTTAATTTAGATGCATTTATTGGTATTCCTCTCCTTAACTAATGATAGCATTAATATTAATTTTAAGATTGATAGTAGTATCATGATTAATATTGAATATATTTTCAATTTTATATAATTAACGATAATAAAATTATCATTAATATTAATAATAGCTCTATGTTACTTAAAGTTAACATTTGACTACCTCAAATAATGATCTTAGGGTAATAGTATTGTTATTAATACTAATAGTATTGAAATAACTTTCTTTTTGAGATTAATAACGCTACAAAGAATCAGTATAAAATGTAAGGTTTTCTATTGATAACCATGTTAACACCAATATCATAATTTATTCAGTTAACCTTAAGTATAATGTTAAAACTATTACAATTGGTAACAAATACAATAATTAAATAACACTAATAACAATATTAACTTAATTCGATTATGACCATTTTCTTAACCCAACTATCATTTTACCAACTAAACATATCATTATTTCTGCTAATAACCTTGTTTTGTCATTTAGACCCAACCATGATAAATGAAAGGAAAGGAAAGGGTCTTTGATGAAACAATCTATATAGGCAACTAATTGTTCGGTGTGGAGCCTAATCAGTCTCCAAGTGGGAGATTGTTGAAATGTGGCGACTGATCAGCAAAGTACTGTACACTCAGCACGTATCCTTGCCGGGGTCCAGGGTCGGGCTGGGCCTAGAGCAGGGGTTCAGGGGCAGCAGCCCCAGAGGAAAGCGAGGGTTCCGCCCCCGAGAAATTTTTTTTTGTCATTTTTTGTTGATGAAAACCGACATAGTAATAAAACCCTAAAAAGGCTGACTTTGTTTATTGCCCTAAAAACACATGTTATAAGCGGCTGGGATGCTTAAGGCATTGTAAGGTTGATGTACTGTTTTTGCTAGATAATAAGAAAGATTGGATGGCTGTGTATGGTGGACATAACCCATTCTGGGTGAACCACGTTAAATCTCTATGTTATTTGTGTCCTTTTTTATTTCTTTATCTTTTGTATTTAAATCTGCATATAATTGTTAGTTCATATTTGCTTTGGATCTGCTGGAAACCCTAACACTAATTGCATTACAAATGAAGCATACATACTCCACCCCTGTGAAATTTGAACTTGTGACCTCTCTTTCAAGAGAACAAATTATCTACCACCAGGAAAACTCACAAAAATGATACTATTAATGTACTTCCATTAACTTGGCTAGGTAGTAAAGTATTGACAGGTTCTATTAATTCTCTTTTATTTTCAAACTCTAGTTCCTCTTTTATTTGTTTGGTCAATAGGTTTGCAGGAAAAGGGTTTGACAGTGTTGGTAGAGAGGGAGGTGATGGGTTGCTGAAAAGAAGGGAAAGACTCTCACGGTAGCATAGGTACCTAAATTGTTTATGATATATACATATTACTCATGCCATTCATTATAGGTGCGTTGCCAAAAATGGGGGAAAGTATTTATGCCGACCCTGCTTATGCATCATGATTCACTATGTTTACTTACTGAGAATGGAACTCGCCACATGATAACAGTCAAGGCAGATACAAATCACATAGGAGTTTTATTTACTCATTTCATTTCTAAAAGAACTAAGTGGGGATTAACTCTATCTCTAGCTCAAGTTAGAACAAATATATTTTTCACTATCATTTTAGAAAGCATACAACCAATGCATTTTGATGCAGAAAGAAAATATAACCATGTATTCTCAGATAAAATGCCATAAGGTAATTGAAATAGAGGATATTTTATTTTTTTAATTTGCTAGGAGTATTTCATAGTGCACAACATTAACAACTTCCCTATATTACACAATAAACTTCATTTGATTCCTTGATTTTAAATATACATCGAATTCCCTTTGTTCTTTTTTCTGAAAATATCATAATGACTAGAACATAAGGTAAGAAAACAATGGTACATTGCATTAATAGAAACATGTTCTAGTTTCACAATACAACAAAGTGTTGGCATTGTGTTGTCATTGATGTCAACCGGTATAGGATGTTACCAGTATCATTGACATTGATGTCAACTAAGTGAACAAGAGGTTGTTGACATTAGAGTGTGATGTCAACCGGAATTGAAGATGGACTAGAATGGGAGAAGAATTGATGTGTTGTCATTGGTGACAACCAAGTGACCATCTTCATGCAAAAGGAAGAATCGGTGTGTACCAGTATGCTAGAGGTGCAGTAAAATGACCACTCCACTCAGTAAAAGGGTTGTTGATATGGTGGTGCATACAACTGGAATAAAGAGACTACATGATGGGCATTGATTGTGCTGAAGTGGTGGACTGCTATTTGGATCACATCAACACCAGAGGTGAAGTTTTTGCAAGCCACCAGATTGCTAGTGTAAGGATAACTAGTAGGACTTCCACCGGATAAAGAAGCTATCACAGGCTAGGTGATAGGTTGACAAAGTATGTTGCCTCTATGTACAGGATGACATATGGAAAACCACCGAGACATATGTCATGTTGAAGATGTATCCCCCCTGGTAATGTCACATTTGTACCAACAGAATGATTCCCTGAGATAGATAGGTGATTGAATGCAGAAACCGGAAGTAAAAATGGAAGATGAGGAAGCCTCTAGAGCATGAGATTAGAAATGCACACATGATAAGCAAGTGAAAACAAGGTGTGCTATTGGGACAACGAAGGAAGAATGAGGAGTTGAGATGGTGTGTTTGTCATCTTGACAAACCAGTTGGTAGGAGAACTGGTTTGATGAAGAAGGATGCTAGTGAGTCTGCAGGAATATACATGGTGATACCAAGATGATGAAGGAAGGTTGATGTAGAATAGTTGGAGTGTGATGACTTGGTGTCATCAATGTGTCTCACCGGCAAGAAGGAAAGTATGTTGTCCATCGGCAGACACATCTACCTGAATCTGCATTGGTGATAGTTGACATGTTATGTCAACCGGTGAAACATCAGAGAAGAGACAAGGAAGATAAGGTTCTCACCTGATAAAGAGAAGTGCAGAAAACTGAAGGATAAGGAGAGTTGTCAGAGTTTCTATGGTGCCAGTAAGTGAACATATTCACAAAAGTGTCTCACCAGCTAAGCAGTGAAGTACAAACAAAAGGGTTATACTGGCAGGATAGAAAAGGAGATGGCAGGAAGGATAACCGACAAGGTGATTTGTGCGAGTAGGGTCAGTGGACCGGTATGTATGTATCGGTTATGTGGGTGGTCGGTGACTAAGCTAAACTGACAGAGTAGTATGCCAAGGTGGATACAGACAATAATAGTGATTGACCAAGGGGTGTGCTGATAGATTGATTGCAGGTTGCTAAAATAGGAAGGCGTGTTATGGATGGCACAGAAATGACAGATATGTGTAGGCAGTCATCTCTGATTTGTGATCCAATCAGATTTGATTGGATTCGATGTGCTCGTGATTTGTGGAGAAAATCCTAATCGCCTATGATTTGAATTGTCTTTTGGTGGGAATACTAGGAGATAAATATACAAGCAAAAGAGATTGTGAAGTGCTGCTAAATAGAAGAAGATAGTGCTGCCGCGAAGAGATTGTGTGTTACCTCTACATGAAAGAGCAAATCAATCAAGTTCTCAACGAGTATCTGAGAAGAAACTAAGGGTGAGGGAGAACCGGGTTGAAATGTTCAATCGGTAGCAGTGCAAAACCGGTAGTGTCCATACTGATAGAGTAGAAGTGAAGGAAGTTGTAGAGAAGGAAGACATAGAACTGACAGAGTATAGTACCGGTAAAGAGTAGAGTAGTGAGGAGGAGATCCAATAGAGCAAAATAGAGGAGAGGTGAACTAGTAGTGTTTACTGACAAGCAAAGAAACAGATGAGAGCAGCAGAAGTGTGAGCCGATGCAGTAGAGAAGGTGTCTCACTAGTAGAGTGAGGTATATGAGATGGTTACAAGATTCACTTGTAACAATATTATTAATTTTGTATTTGAGGTTATCTTTGAGATCATTGAGTTGTAGCTCGGTGCAGGGGTTGTAGCCCATAAATCAGTGAGGGGTTGGTGCCCTAAATCAAGGGTTGTAGCTGCTTGGGTTGGTGCCCTAAACATTGTAACAAATTTTTTACTGTGAGGCTGGATTGGAGCAGTTGACTCCAACAACATTGCTCATCGAGGTTTTTCCCATTTTGGGTTTTCCTTGTACATGATAGTGTTATGTGATGTCCCTTTATGTGAGAATACATTTGTGTTTAGTCTCCTCACTAACCGGTAAGTCTGCATTGAGTTAGAATCTATTAACCGGTATGCTCACCTAGAAAAAGTAAAGGGAAAAGTTGAGAACCATTGATTCACCCCCCCTCTTAGTGGTACATTGTGTCTAACAATTGGTATCAGAGCATAGGTACCTTGTTTATCAAGCTTTCTCTCACTTGGTTAGATTCTGGCTCAAGGACACAATGGTCTGTTTAGTGTCAATCCCCACTCTAGTGTTTGATGGATCAAACTATTCTATTTGGAGTTGTAGAATGGAAGTCTACTTGTCCTCCTTAGGTTATGATGTCTAGATGACAATTGTTAATGGTTTCCCTAGGAATGTTAGTCCTCCCACTGGTCCTGAAGAAGAAAGAAGATCCTTGTGCAATGAAAAAGCCATGAAGGATATATTCAGTGGGCTCACTGGTGATGTCTCCTCACAGGTGGATACGTGTAAATCGACAAAGAGTCTATGGGATAGACTAAAGAAACTTTATGGAAATGAGCCATGCACTGGTGAATCAGATTGTGGAAGCATGAAGAACAACAAAGTAGACACATGTGGAAGTATTGATAGCAGATCGGTCAGCTATTATAGTTTTGATGAAGAGGAAACCCATCTCTTCATGGCACAAGAGACAAAAAGTGAAGTGCACACATCAGAGTGTGACAAGGCAAACATATCCCACCGACAATATGTGTTTGGGAGTGATGATGAAGATGAAGCTGAAGTAGATCTTGAAAGTGAACTGGTAAGTGCACTAGAAGAGCTACAAAATGTTAGAAATGATTTTAAAAGGTACAAAGATTCAGTTCATGATGAATGTAGCTGGTTGAGAATATGCCTTGAAGAATCAAATAGCAATATCTCCATATTGACATCTCAACTAGAAGAGGCAAAAGGATTGTCTCGTGAGTTGAAATCAGTCTTTAATGACAAAGAGAGAAGATGTGAGGATCTCCAGCTAGAAGTGGAAACAAAGGACAAAGAGTGTCAGAAGCTGAAAGAGGAAATGGAGAATTTGAGGAAAGACCTTGAGAAGTGTAAAAAAATGAACTCAAGGTAAGAAACCGGTATGATGGCAGCACTAAAGCCTTGGACAAAATGTTGAATTAGCAAAAACATTCCAAGGATACTAAAGGATTAGGATGTGTTGTCGGTGAATGCTCTACAAGCAAGGAGACCTCCCACAAAGATATTCAATTTGTCTCCTCAAATGGAAATGGAAAGGGTCAGACCTTCACTATCAAAAATGCTCCAAAGAAAAGGATAGATCTGACTACAACTAGTGAGGACATGAAGCTGAGGATGAAGAATGGTGCTGCATGGAGGAACAATGCAGATCTGAAAGGAAAAGGGAAAATAGGAGAAGATAGCTTCACTGGAAGAAAGAACATGAGAAGGCAGCATGGAAGGCCTTCTCCCAGAAGAAGACAAGGAGATGCTGTTGCCCACACATCATGTCATGTGAGGAAGAAGAAGGGATTTGATGGAAGACCTACCGAAAATGGACAACCCTGGATCCATTCTCGGAGAAGCAGAAATGGAGTTGCCAAAACCGGTAAGATCACCTCATATTTGGCTGAATAAATTTGTAAGTAATAAGCCTCCTTTCTCCGGTTATTGTTTTGCATGTAAAGACTATGGCCACAGGGCAGAAGAATGTAAATTGAGGTCTAGGAATCGACAGAGTGTTCTTCCTAGGTATAATAAATCAGATGGCTATAGATTTCATGCATATAAGAAGAATGTTTCACAAAGTAGAAACATGCATGTTCCCTTTCCCAGTTATGCTAACAAGAATCCATGAACTGCTCCTAAAAATGTAAACATTGTGTGTTATAACTACAATGGATTAGGACATAGAAGTTATGAATGCAGGAAGAAGAATATGCATTCCTATGGCAACCAGAGGATCAATCATGCTCAGTATGAAAGCAGTTACATGGGATATGAACAACATAGACTTGCTTGGTACAAAAGGAGAAGTGCTCCTACAAAATCAAGGGATTCAAGGAAACCGGTAACCAAGCACAATGGCATGATCAAAAAAGGAAGAGCAAACCGGTATGTTAGAATGTTCCCCAATCATGGGATTGACATGGATGTTGTATGTCACTATAGTACTATCTGTAGAGAGAGGACCAATGAGGTGAAGAAGGTTAACACTGCTCCCAAAACTGCAGATGTGGAAAGGAAAGAAATCAAACAGACATGGAGGAAGAAGCCGAAAATTAAGAGCATGGACCGACATTGTGCATTCAATGCATAGGTGATGTCTCCTATGGCTTAAAGGAGATGCAGGTTTTAGGGGGGGTTACATCTTGACCAGATCTTTCACCCCTTAGTGAAAGGGGACAAGAAGAAGAACAAGTTGATGTCGGTAAGAGGAAGAAAATGAAAATGGCAGTGTGTGTGAAGTTACTGCCTTGAGCACACATGGAAGATGGTTTACTATTATAGGTGAAATGAATGGTAGCAGAGGTCATTGGAACTGGGAGATAAAAGTAAAGACGAAAGTGTCCCGGGGTAGAGATAAGAGACCGGTATGTGCAGCATGTTACCGGCACGGATTGTGATCAGTATTGCAGCCTATGTAAGTCAATGAGTTGAGGGATCATTGCAGTAACTCTTGTAGTCTGGATGGATGTGGTTATGTCTCAGGTGTTATTGGAAAGGACCTGAATGACATGTATTGGTCTAGTACCTTATCTTATGAGCATACATATCTTGTCAATCGTTCTAACAATGACAACCACACTAAGAATAGTATTCCTCAAATCATTCTTTAAACTAACACCTATTCTTTCATATGAAATCAAAACATCCAAAAATATGATAAACCAACTAATAGTAAATTTAAAACAAAATATTAAGACTTCCACACTCGTAATAAAAATCTATTTAATATGAATAACGTATTTGCTAGCATAAAGTTATCTTTATTAATTCAAACATACTATAAAGTAGATACATTATTTTATTGACAGTCTGCTCTCAATTTGAAATCTTCTTCCATTGTTACATATATATATATATATAAAACTAAGACTGTAGATGGCAAGCAGAAAAAGATTTACGCCGTTGCCGGGGATCGAACCCGGGTCACCCGCGTGACAGGCGGGAATACTCACCACTATACTACAACGACAGCTATATAATTAAAAAATTTCACAGTTAAATAGACACTTGATTTATGTTAACAAGGAAATTAAATGTGTGTATAAATTGCCTTTTATTGTCCACTTGTTTTATGGTGAACAGAAAATACAATTTTAGTCTTTCATCATCATTCCTTCCCATGCACCATTCTCTTTCACCAACAATTTTAGTCTTTCATCATCATTCCTTCCCATGCATCATTGTTTATATAGGGTAACACAATTTTAACTGGTATTATTTAGCAACATGATCTTAAATGGTATTATATAAGACCATAATTAATTGTTCCATTCCTTGTCTTAATACTTGCTAATCAAGCTAGACGTTGACATTTAACCTTGCAAAATTATACTAAACGTTAGAGATATATTATTATGAATGTTAGATACTCAAAAGAATTTTGATAGATGGATATATACTGCAGATCTGCACAGTGCAAGGTAATAAATAAAAACTCCCTCTCTGGTTGCAGGTGCAATCTCGTCATTTTTTATTCGAATTTTATCCCTATGACGAGAAAGATTTTTCTGATGTCTTTCTACCAAGAGTTGAAAAATTATTGAATTTCCACATATAATAAAAAAATTGACAGCAGCTTTCAAACTTTCAACATTGTTCTGATTAATAAAAACGGGATGACATCAATATCATTCTATGAATTTGTGACAGCAGCTTCCAAACTTTCAGAACATTGTTGGTGCTAGATGGTGACTCCATGTTGTTAGCAGAAGCACATGCAACCACAACATTAGTCATCTGTACCATGTTTCTTTCATTTAATATAGTTCATGACGAGAAATTAAAAATTAGCTTATGTCTTATTTATTTTTTCTGGTTATCTATCATCTTTGATTTGACGTGAGTATGTTTCTCCTCCTTTAATTCAAAAGACACCATAGAATCAATGGGCCCTTGGTCTACTGGTGAAGTTGAATGACTCCAAATAAACCCACCAGGGATCAAGTCTTGCTGAATGCAAGGCTCTGACATCATAAGGGACTGGATCTTGCAGGTCTTGACCTCCATCATAAAATTAAAAAAAAAAAAAAGCCACGTGATTGGTGTAGCGTTATCTCTTATGTCTTGACAGTAAAGTTCAAGTTATGATATTTTTTTCCTTTTTCTATAATTATATTAACAGTTAAGTATAATTAATTTTATTTTTATTAAAAAAAATGTTAAACTTTAATACTTTTTTAAGTTGAATGTGGTAAAGAATTACATCAAAGATTATTGTGGATAAAACCAAATTTTAAAAAATTAACTTATTTGATATTTAAATATAAAATATTGATAGTGAAACATATCACATATCAATATAACATATGTTTATATAATACTTTTTTTTTTTGAAAAAAGGGGGTAAAAATTTATTGAATCAACCATCAAAGTACAAAAAGTAGGAGCCAGGAGCCCGAAAGAGAAAACAACACCAGAAGAAAAAACCCCCAAAAGGGGCACAACTAACTATCCATATCTTCCTTGACCAGATTCTCAAAATCTAAAGCACACTTCGGAGGCAGGTGAGTCCAATCTCCCATCCTCCATCCCTCTCCACGATCAGAAGCCCACTTAGCCAGGCAATCAGCAGTCTTATTCCACTCACGAGGAACATAGCAAAAAGAGACATCATCCAAAGAGACGCTCAACCTAAGGATTTGTCTACCCACCACTGCCAGATGCCAATCCACATCTTCCATCCGTTGCAAATTCAGCATATCCACCACCACCTGAGAGTCAGACTCACAGATCATCTTGCTCCATCTGAGAGCACACCCTCTTTCAATAGCCATGAACATAGCAAGTGCCTCCATGTAATTATTGGTTTGAATTCCCTTATATTCAGAGAAAAAGAAAATAACCTTACCCGAGCTATCCCTACCAATTCCTCCAACCCCAGCATGCTCGGGATTTCCCCTAGAAGACCCATCAGTATTGATCTTGAGAGTCCCACTAGGGGGGGGGGACCACTTTCCTTCCCTACACACCTTCCTTTTAGCTTTCCTGCTTCTGGTTTGTTGTATCTTCCAAGGAGCACCGCTAGGATCAACACCTAGAATGTTCAACTTTTGAACCACTCTCACATCTCCAGGAGCAATATCCTCCGAGAGATCACACTTCGCAGCAAGAGTCTCCTGTAGCATATTTATTACTTGCAGCCACACCTGTTGCACCCTCCTTGGCTTATCTTGGAAGATCCTACGATTCCTTTCCAGCCACACCTGCCAGATAATAAATCCTGGACCAATATCCCAAGCCACCTCTAGAAAGGAAGTCTTAGAAGGGGGTCTACCAAGACTGTTCCAAAACTCAACCAGAGAGTGAGGATGAAAACAGGCATGCTCCCAAGCTTCCCACCACCAGTGCCAAACAACCCTAGTGAAAGAACATTGGAAAAAGAGGTGCGAACTATTTTCTTCACTTTGATTACATAAAGTGCAGATAGAGGGCCCATGAAAGCCCCTCTTCTGGAGATTCTCCCAGGTAAGACATCTATTCTGAACCACAAGCCATAAGAAGAAATTGCACTTGGGCCAAGCCGCCTGATTCCAAACTTGTTTCCACCACGATATTTCAATCCTGTCAAAATTTTGTCTTTCCAACTCTTGATAGCCTGAGGCAACTGAAAACTTCCCTTTTGGATTGGGACTCCAGGCGAGGGTATCAGCTCCTCTTAAAGAGTTACACGCTCTACCAGCAAGAATCCTAACAAGAGTCTCTCTCTCTCCCTCAGAACCCCCAGGAGGCCATTCTTGGGGTTCTTTCCATCTGGCAACCTCGCCCCTTCCCACTCTTAAAAACACCTTAAAATCCTCAACCTTACTCCAACCTGCAGCAAGGAAATTGTCACATAAAGGTTGAAGGTGGGGGTATTGAGATAGAATAGGAGGAAATCCATCCCAAGAATCCTCCCAAAACAGGGCATCCGAACTGCTATTGCAAATCCAGAAAAGACCATTTTTTACTAACTGCACCCCTTTCTTCAAAGTCTCCCAAATCATGGACCCTCTTCCAGTCAGGCTGTACCTTGGAACCTCTTTCCCATTCACCCCACCAAGATACTTAACATTAAGGATTTTAGCCCAGCCTTGATCTTGGCTTATGCACCATCTCCAAAATAGCTTAGCAGCAAGAGCCCAACCATTCCAACTTGTTTTCCTCAAACCAAGGCCACCATCCTGCTTTGATCTGCAAACACAATCCCATTTGACCAAACTCCATTTTGAGGACAGCAGATTACCTGTCCATAAAAATTGCCTGGACAGGGCATCAAAGTCCTTAAAGAAACCAGCAGGGCCTGACTGCACCAGACACTTGTAGATAGGAAGAGCTTGGATCACGGACTTCAAAAGAGTCATCCTACCAGCAGTTGAGAGCCACCGGTGAGTCCAGTGACTCACCTTGCTTCGAAGCTTATCCAAAATCTCTTGCCAAACACCCCTCGATAACTTTTGGTCTGAAAGAGGGATGCCAAGATACACTAAAGGAAGCTTTCCAATTTGAAACCTCAAGATATGCGCAATCCGAGCTTGAATAGAAGCGGGGGTATTGAAGAAGAAGATTTGTGACTTTTCTTCATTAATCTTCTGTCCCGAGGCTTTCACATAAATATCCAAAGCTCTTCGGAAACTAGCTGCCTCCTGAATTCTTGCAGCACCCATCAAAGATGTATCATCCACAAATTGGAGGTGAGAAGAAGGAGGAATGTCATGCCCCCACTTCCAACCTTGAATCCCTCCCTGACTAACTTGAGACTTGATAAGTCTTCCCAATCCTTCTGCCATCAGGATGAAAAGGTAAGGGGAGAGAGGATCCCCTTGCCTAAGGCCTCTGGCCGCACCAAATAAGTCTGAAGGGTCACCATTAATCAGGACAGCATAAGAAGGTGAAGTTATGCAGCTCATAACCCAGCTGATCCATTCCTGACCAAAACCAAAGGCCTGTAAGATTTTCTGCAAAAAACTCCATCTGACTCTATCATAAGCTTTGGCCATGTCCAACTTTATGAACATAGCTTTTTCCTTGGAGGCAGCCATAGAGTGCATAGCTTCAACCGCTATGATAACCCCATCCAAAATTTGTCATCCTGTAACAAAGCCCCCTTGCTCCTCAGATATTAGGTTATTGAGCCATGGCTTTAACTGTTCAGCTATCACTTTTGTAATTATTTTGTACATCACATTGCACAAAGCAATAGGTCTAAAGAAATTGAGGGAGTTAGCTCCTTCCTTTTTTGGGATGAGAGCCAGGAAAGTTGCATTCAAAGCCTTAAGCATCTGCTTATTACGAAAGGATTCCTGCACCACTTCAAAGAGGTCCATCTTGACAATCTCCCAAAAGGCTTGAAAAAACTCTATAGGAAAACCATCTGGTCCCGGGGCTTTACCCTTTTTCATTCCAAACACAACGAGTTCTATCTCAGATAGAGTAATGGGCTTAATGAGAGCCTCATTCATTTCAGGAGTGACCAAGGAGGGAATGCAAGCCAGAACAGAATCCTCCTCAGCCCTAGCCAGATCAGAGTCTTCTGAAAACAGACTCCCAAAATATCTAGTAGCCTCCAAAGCAATCTCCCTATGAGAGGAAAGCAAAATCCCTTCAGCCGTCATGAGAGAATTGAGAACGCTCCCCTTTCTTCTGTCCTTCACAGTGTTGTGGAAGAACTTAGTATTTCTATCCCCTGCCTGGAGCCAATCAATTCGAGCTTTTTGCTTCCAGTAAATCTCTTCTCGGAGCTCCCATTCCTCTAGATTCTTTACGGCTGCAGCTTCTTCTCTATATAGCTCATCAGATAAGCCCTATTCTCTAATTTGGCGAGTAATATAGTCCACCCTCAGTTGCACTTCTCTCTTCTCTCCAAAGAGATTTCTAAAGCATTCTCTGTTCCACCTTTTCAGCTTAAACTTAACATACTGTAGTTGCTTGACAAAAGAAAACATAGCAGTGCCATAAGCAGGCTTCCCTTCCCTCCACCAAGCAATGATATAATCCTGGAGAGAAGCCTCCCTCAACCACATAAGCTGAAACTTAAAGGATGGATTCTTTGTCCTCTGAAACTTAGAAGCAGTCAAAAGAATTGGCTAGTGATCTGAGCCCCTCCAGTCCAAAATTTCTGAACTAGTAATCCAACTGTCTGCTATCCAAAAACAAGAAACCAGGAACCTATCTAATCTTTCTGCTATCGCTTCCGCCCCACATCTCCTATTATTCCAAGTGAACAACCCATTGGAAGGTGTGATGTCCACCACCCTCAAGCTTTCAATGTTACTCCTTAAAAGGCCTGCCGAGGGATCGAGCTTGGGATTACCTCCCTGCTTCTCTTCCAAACTTAAAACAACATTGAAATCTCCTGCCAGAATCCAAGGGAATAGAGGGGCAAGAGAGCGGACATAGCCTATATGTGACCAAAGAAAAGTTTTTCCAATAAAATCAATCGAAGCATAAACATTAGTGAAGAGAAGAATCTCACCAGTTACACAACACGTGGCCACCAAGGAAATAGCAGATTTGCTAGAGACCCACCACAGCGGGACCAGCTTGCGAGGATCCCATAAAAGAGCCAATCCCCCAGAACATCCTTGAGCGCCAATGCACTGGCAAAGACATCTCGGCCAAATCTTAGCGGCCGTATCATGCATCCTATCAATGGATAACTTAGTTTCCTGAATAAAAACCACCTCAGGCGAATGAGACTTAATCAAATCCCGAATAGCTTTTTGTCTAGGGATGCTATTCAACCCCCTTACATTCCATGAAAGAACAATCATTTCTGATGAAGAGGGAAGTGGGAGTCAATGGTCTTCACAGAACTAGACTCCACTAAAGTCTCTCCCACCAATTTCACCTTTTCCTGGTCTTTCTTTCTTCCCACCTTAAGAGTCTTCTCTAGGGTGTCTTTTCTAATGGTTTTTTGATGAATACCTAAAAAGGAAGGGGAACCCTTGTTTTTGCTCTCCTCCTGCCGAACATTACCGGTGCAAGCCTTGGTTCGGGCATGAGCATAAATCTCCTGTAGGTCCTTGTCTCCACTGGTTTCCAGCTCCTCAACAGGTCTCACAGGAGTAGTTGTGTCCATCAGAGCACCAAGCTCTCCCTCCTGTGGATCGACCAGAGCAACATTGTTCTCCTCCCCACCTATTTCCTTTGCTTCCAAGAGCTCATGGCTAACCGGCATGTTAGCAATGGTTCCATCAAACTGTTCCAAGTCATCCAACCCATCAAACCTATTGAAAACCTCATCTATCTGTCTGTCCTTAAAGGTCCTCTTTTGGCCGCGACCCCTATTACGCCCTCGTACAGGGATAAAGCCCTCTGTGTCCTCCCTCATAGGGGCCTTCCCTTTAGCTTGGGTGTGAGGAGCACCAGCCAGCCCTATTTTTGAATTCTCTGTAAGTTTTGATTTGGGGCACACCCTCTGCAAATGCCCATATTCATGACAAAAGCGGCAACGAAACGGTAATGTTTCATAGTCAAGTTGCTGAATCCATGAACTTGACCCCAACCGAATTTCGATAGAATCAGGCAAGGGCTTATTCAAATCAATTTCGACACATACCCGGGCATAGGTAATTACCTTCTTCTCCATAGTTTGTCTCGAGGGACCAACTGGTTTTCCAAGCTGACTAGCAACTAAACTAAAGATGTCCTCCCTCCAGAATTCTAAAGGAAGCCATGGTAATCTCACCCAAACCGGAACCTGCAAAGGAAGCTCTTCTGTGGGATTGAATCCCACGTGCCAAGGCTTAATGAAGAGACCCACTTGATTGTAGAAATAGGGCCTTCCTTCAAAAACTTTATTCCTGTCTGACATGCAAGAGAAAACCACTTGAAAATAGCCATTGGCTACCAACAAAACATCCATCTCCCCCTCTGGAGACCAGGTACGCCGAGCCCATGATTCCAAAAAAGACAAGGATACCCGAATCCCTAGAAACTTACAGATCAGAGCATGCTTTGATAAATAGTTGATATCATCCGCAATAGCTTCAGGTTGGATCTCAACAACCGGCCGATTATCACTCTTGGCCAAGCACCCATTCACCTTTGAGGGCCTAAAACTTCCAGACAGACATGAGGATTCTCCCATGCCTGTTCCAGACTCACCAAAAATAGGATTTGTATGCAGTGGAGCCGAAGGATTGTTTCTCACCACCGTCTCCTTAAAAGACAACCCCATACCACCAGGGGTGATCCCGATCGGGGCCATGCAAGGCCTGGAACAAATAACCCTAAAGCCCAAAACACGCCTGAGAAGAGTGCAGAAAAACCCAACCTCCCTCCACCAAGCTTCAAACCACCACAAAAATCCGCAGCCCTCTCACAGACACTAGAAAACCCCCCGACCACCACGAGCAGATCTCAAAACACATGGAAAGAAGCAGAAAAACGCAGCCAAAATGCACCACAAACAAGCAGAAAACGTGGTCACCCAAGCCACTACCCCTGCGCACCAGATCGCCCCTCCAAACAGCCCCCAGCACAGAAGAATCAAAGCACAAAGCGCGGCTAGGGCAGAGAAACCCTAGCCTGCGCGCACGCACCAGCACGCCCTCTCGAAACTCGCCATCCTCCGTTTCTTTAGGGTTCAATTTCCATGTTTATATAATACTAATCAAGATATAAATAATTTATTATTTTATTTACAATCTTCATTTATCTATTATCACATTTATATTTTGTATTTAATAAATTTAAGTTACATATTTTTCATGGAAATTAATTAAAAAAAATGAAGATAAAAAAATCACCATAACCATTTTTTTTTCATCTAAGATATAACATGGATGCATTATAATGCACTAGAATTATAAGGTGCTTGCATTAGAGTTTGATAGTAAACCAGTCCCTAACAAACCATAAAGAAAACATGTGATAACATGCTTGAACTATGCCTATCATAAAAAAAAGTAAGAAAAAGAGAGGTCGAGATCATTTTAGCAATACTTTTTCTCAGCAACAACCAAACACTAAACACTAGCAATGAATAATATAAATGAATTTTCGAACCAATCAACATGAAAGGTGGTAAAAGTGATTATTGATTTAGATAGTGTAGAAGGAAGGTAGATATGTAAGAGGAAAACAACAAATATTTTAAGGATAGATTAAGAATATAGGATGTTGATAGCTATCCATGTATCATATAATCAAATACAAAAGATGTAATCAAATACAAAAGATGTAATTTTATTTAGGCAATGAAAAAGTTTTACTATATGTAAAGTAATAAATAATAAAATCTCAAATCTTTCAGGATACTTACTTTCTACAAATATAATCATAAAGTCTAAAATCATAATAAAGAATCACAACATGAATAGATTATAAGTTACGGTGAGAACTTACAGAAAACTAAAATAACAATTAAAATATCAAAGAAAACAATAAGAAACCCACAATATCATAGTAGCGCTTGAATCTGAAGCACTAAGTATAAGAGAATGTGTTTCGAACAGCAGTTCTCAGAAGAAGGAATTTTATAGCAGCAACAATTTGATTGAAATGTGCAGTGAATCGCAGACAGCTCCAGACAAATAGAATGGGCTTACTCAAGGGAAATAGGGATCTTTGATTCGTTGAAATGTTAATGGACAATTATCTGTATATCCATTATTCCATAAGATCAGAAAAAGATTTACGCCGTTGCCGGGGATCGAACCCGGGTCACCCGGGTCACCCGCGTGACAGGCGGGAATACTCACCACTATACTACAACGACAGCCACATAATTAAAAAAATTCACAGTTTTATTACTTTTAATTAATAGACACTTTTGATTTCTGTTAACGAGCAGTTTGAATGTGTGTATAAATTGACTTTAAATGTCCACTTGTTTTATGGTGAACAGAAAATACAATTTTAATCAGAACGGGTGATGTATTTTTTTAGTCTTTCCTCATCATTCCTTTCCATGCACCATTCTCTTTCACCAACATCATCAATATATCATGAATACAAAGGGTAACACAATTTTAACTGGTATTATTTAGCAAACGATCTTAAATGGTATTATATAAGACCATAATTAATTGTTCCATTCAACCTTGCTAATCAAGCTAGACGTTGACATTCAACCTTGTAAAATTATACTAAACGATAGAGATACATTTGATTGTTAGATACTCAGAAGAATTTTGATAGATGAATATATACTGCAGATCTGCCAGTGCAAGGTAATAAATAAAAACTCAATCTCATCATTTTTTATTTGAATTTTAACCCTATGATAAAAAATTGATAGCAGCTTTCAAACTTTCAACATTGTTCTGATTAATAAAAACGGGATGACATCAATATCATTCTATGAATTTGTGACAGCAGCTTTCAAACTTTCAGAACATTGATGTTGCTAGATGGTGACTCCATGTTGTTAGCAGAAGCACATGCAACCAAAACATTAGTCATCTATACCATGTTTCTTTCATTTAATATAGTTCAGGAGGAGAAATTAAAAATTAGCTTATGTTTTATTTATTTTTTCTGGTTATCTATCATCTTTGGTCTGACATGAGTATGTTTTTCTTCTTTTAATTCAAAAGACGTCATAGAATCAATGGGTTCTTGGTCTACTGATAAAGTTGAGTGACTCCAAATGAACCCATCAGGGATCAAGTCTTGCTGAGTGCAAGACTCTGATATCAAAGAAAACAATAAGAAACCCACAATATCATAATAACGCTTGAATCTGAAGCACTCCAAAAAAAATCTCTAAATACAACTCCAAAAAAAAACTAAGTACAACTGCCAGCCATTACTGCATAATCATTGATATTGATTTTATTGCTGATTGCATTCTGCCAAAAATTCTGAGACCTTCATAATAATAAGTGTGTCGTAATGAGACAAGGACATTAAAAAATTGGTAAGCAATATTAGATCATTCATCCACTCCTAATTCAAATCCTTTGAGAAATGGTATTAATTTTTATAAGAAAAGATCTATTTATTATGATATACAACCACATTCTCCATTTTCTTGCTTTCCTCAATGCATATAAATATACTACAGATCAGAATATTTCTTTCATGTTTACAACTATTTTGTAAACATAATACACATCTAAATACATAGAAAAATATTCCTTTCATGTTAACAGCATATGAAAGATTTCACTACAACCACCTTCTTTTTTCTTTCTTGATAACAATATAAAAAAGCTTATTAATGTCATTTCTTTTCCTTTTAAAAGAAATAGAATACAATAGTAACTTCTAGAAAATTTCATGCATATATAATAGATTACACATTTAAATCCATGATATTCTTCCCTTTCCCATGCATCTAGTACACACCCATTTATTGTTTTCAAGATAGAGCTATCACAATACACCACTATTTTCAACAACCACCATAGATAATGGATTTGTTTTTGTATAGAGCGATAAATATGTGCATCATTAGTCTTCAAAACCTACACAAAACAACCAAGACTTTTCCAATAGAGCTATGGGAGCTCACCTCCCAACCTAATCTAGGAAACTAGCCACCCCCAAGCTAGGAGGCCCCCTCTAAGATTCCAGTATACACACAAACAACCACATGATGCAAACAAAAGGATACAAAAACAAACCACAATTCCTCCCAAGGATAGAACACTATGGATCTCACAAAGAGTCCAATAATGCAGTGAGAGAGTGGACACACTCTCAAAGAAAGATTTATACACATTACATAATAACCTTCAAAACCGTCTCCATCTTTCATCTTATAACAAAATCATGGGTACTCATACCCAACAACATATTCATCCTTCCTCTTAACAAATGAAACGATGGAATACTCACACCCAAATTTCTTCCATTTACAAGGGAAGTCCTCTACCCACAAAGGGTTCTCCCCTCTCACCCTCTTAAGACTACTCTTCCCACCCTTGGGTGAGCATATCCCTTACAATCCCAATACACAACATAATACATATACACAAGACATCACTTGACCATTTCTTTACACAAAATGGTAATTTATAAGGATACCAACGATAAGAATATAATCATTCCTACCTCAAGAGTTGAAACCAAATGAAAAGGGTTCATGTTGAGCTACAAATTCCTGCATTCTTTCCTTCCTTTTCAAGGCCAAAAGTACTCAAAACAAGATACAAAATTGTAGAAACAAGATGACGAAAAGAAGATACAAAAGAGGATTATAAAGAAACCCATTCCTTTATTTCCCATTGAAGACTAATAGAATTTCATATTTGAATTTCATTAAAGATAGGGTGGCAAGTGCCACTCTCTCCTTGACTCCTCTAAACCCCAATCCCAAAATGAGCTCCTAGCTCAATGTAAGATTGTTGGGGAAGTGGAGATGTGAGAAGTGTACTTCACTCAAACATGAAGTCCACTAAATATTAAGAGTGAGTGGGTGTGATTGGTCACTTGGTGCAGGAGCACGCATGCAAATTGGCAATCGACACAAACTAAAAATATTTTCAATCTCTTTTTTTTTTTTTCCAATTTTGGTATGTCTCAGTTTCATTAAGCATCTCTCGATGTTGTCAGTTTCAGTTTTTAATTGATTTATCTATGATAAGCAAGTTAAATATGTTCTCTAATCAGCTTGTGTTCGAGGTATGAACATCCTCAAATCATAAGGAATTTTATCAGATGTTGTTTTTAGCTGCCATGAATGAAATGTATACAAATATGGAAACAAAAATAAGGTCTCTGAACTTTTTTACAACATTCCTCAAGATTTTTGATGTTGTAGTTGCAACCACACCTGCAACCAAGATGGGGACTACAATAGTTGCAAGTTATGCATGAAATGAAATTATTGATAAGGTTTAGAAACCTTTAAGCAAGTGCAATGACGGTCTAAAGACAAATTCTCTGTCGATGTCCTTCTTGCTCAAGCCAAAATGGGAGAGCTGAAATAGGTTTGGACATATCAATCCTCATCAAATTTTGTCAAATGTTGTAGTTGTGACCGCCCTGGTAAACAAGAATGCAAAATGTGGAAGCATGGACGTGGCACATCAGTGGTTTGACAAAATGTCTCAATGAAATGGTGACTCACAAACTGTAGTTAGTGAAGGATACACACAAAGGGCTTTAAATGAATTGGTCGGCGTTTAGCCAAATTACACAACGTTTTTCCAGCAAAATGGGAGTTCAGGAGCAACAGGGTTTTGTTTACTACGTGGGTTTTCTGACACCGAATCCATTCAACTTCCATTCTGAAGAAAATAAATGAAACACTTTAGAGGAATTGTAAAAGACATCGAATAATGCAACTGCAAAATATGAAAATGAAATACCATGAGAAGACTAAGTGTTTCTGTGGGTCAAATAGAAGATTAGAAAGAAAAGAAACGAGCAGAGAAATGAATCGATGGTATGTGAATCGAAGGGAAAACAATGCAGATTTAATGGGGGGTGGCGAAGGTGAGAGGGGCATTGACAAAGAGGTGTAGAGTCAGCCCAATACAAAGAGAAACAAAACAAAAATGAGTGTGGGTGTTGGGCAATAAGCAAAGGAAAGAAATGAATGTGAGGCTTCATAGACATTAGAAAGGAAATACAGTGGGAGAGGGAGAAGTCAAAAAGGTAATTTATGTAATGTATTTTTTTGGATGTGTCTAATCTTGCTTCAAAATCTTGTTATTGTACAATTGATAACTATTTTGTTATGCAGACACAAAAACTGCAGAATAGGCACATAATGACTGTGGAGTGGCAGTTGTCCCTCACTATAGTATAATATAAAAGTTATCAGTGTACGACAGGGAATTTTTGGAGCTAGAATACATACAGACATTTTTTTTGCTTTGAAAAATTAATGAAATCATTTGTATTGCAATCTTGTGTGTGATTGTGACTTCAAAATCAAAGTAGAGAGGATCTGCTTGCATTTTTGTTGAGTTTTGTGAATTTGTAAGCATGGATTCTTTTGTCCTTGCATCATCACTCTACCCCAATTAGCTCCTCTTCGTAAATAGACTTTGAAAGCACAACATCCTACCCTCTTCCCAAGACTTCAAAATTTTCCACCTTCTTTAAAGGACACTATTGAAGGGTTAACTCTTGTTTATTTACAAGCTATGACCTTAAATAGGCCTCTATCCTCATGGTACCCCACTTGGGCATACAAAAGTAGCAAGAAAACACAAACCAAATCTTTTTAAGCCCCCCAAAAGTACCTTCAAAGAATACATTTGGGAAAGCAAATAAAATGATAAAATAAGGCTCCCTTTCCCACAACAAAGACTTTACTCATATAAGCACTTTAATATAACATATCTTAACACAACACATTTTAACAAAAAACACATATTAATCACAAAAAGTTTTAACACACACATCTCAATACATCATGAAATCAAGCACATTGCACAAGACTTTAGCCCTTACATATGTGCTAAAGTCTTGGCTTCATGGTTAGCACATGAGGTTCTCGGGGAGCCTCCAATTTTTTATGACCGATGGAATGGTGTTCCTACACAATCCAATTACATATAAATAAATCCAAGTATAATAGATGAAAAAAATTAACTCAAAATATTTCATTTATCTTTTTACATAATTTTTTAATCCACTCAAAAAAGTTATAGGAGGTAGTTACAGAATAATATGATATTATATCTCTTTTCATGAACATGAGGATTCTACCAATTTCTAAATTTTTTCATCAATATATTAAAATTTAACTCTATAATTAGCTTTCTTAAGTTTCCATTTTTATCTAATTATTATGATCACAGAATTAATTATTTCATCATGGTAATAAAGTAACTAACATACATGGGAATTAAAGAAACATATATGTGTTAACCATTAGCAAATATGCAACATAGTAATCAAAATATAATATATAACATCACATGTCTAGATAATAAAATGCCATAAGTCCACATAAGCATCATAATGTATTGGATCAATCTAATTAAAATTAAGTGTAACTGGGAATGTCAAATAGCGGGCCTCACATACTACCCCCTAGGCATGACCTTCCTCTCGAAAGTCATCAAAGAGGTAAGGCTATTGGGCCCTAAAATGAGAAGCATCCTCACAAGTAGTTGTGAGCTTCTCATAATAGTCCTATTGGACCCTAGCCTGGTCCAACTCTCGGCCTCGAAGGGCCAACATATAGCAAGCCAAAATGTGAATGGGCTCCAATTCTAGTTCCTTGTCTGACTCCACCTGTAAAGAATCGAAATCTAATACATGAGAATAATCATGGACATATCTCCTCAAAATTGTTATGTGAAAGACATCATGGATATGTGACAAGCTAGTTGTCAAGGAAAGATGATAGGTTGTAGGTACTATTCTCTCCAAAATTTCAAATGGACCTACAAATTGTGGCGCAAACCCTAGAGCCCTTTCCATATTAGATTGGACTCTTATTCGATCACTCTCTCATGAATAATCGATTGCCAATAGATTAACTCCAATCAATCCTTTTAGCATTGACATACTACTTCTAACGGTCTTGTGCCTCATGTAGTTTTTGTCTAATCAAATCAACTTGTTGCTCCATATCCTAAACCATCTTAGGGCCAAATGCCACTGTATCCTCCATGTGGTCCCAAATTACAGTTTTCCTACATGGTTTTCTATATGATGCTTGAAAAGGTGCTATACCCAATGATGTTTGATAGCCATTATTGCATAAAAATTTGACCAAATGAAAATACTCCTCTCATCTAGACTAGTGGTCCCTGAAACACACATGTAGCATATCCTCTACTGCATGGTTCACCCTTTCAATTTGATAATCTATTCAATGTGGTAAGTCATACTAAAGTTGATCTTGGTGCCCAACATTGTTTATAATGAAGTCCAAATGGTTGATGTGAAGAGTGAATCTCTATTTGAAGTAATCTTGAAAGGGACTCCATAAAGTCTAACAATATCCTCCAAGATATCGTTTCTACTGGTGGAGTTGTATATGTTGTGTGTAGTAGTGAGGAGGGGGCCACTATGGTCAACTTGTCAACATTCACGATGATGGAATCATGGTGGGTTGATCATACAATAATGGGTTACACTTTTTGGCTAAACTTGACGTTGAAATCAATATCTTGAACTAAGCAATTAGGAATTTAAAGATGAAGCAAATTCATGATTTGTAAGATTTTAATAGATTCTAAATGCATTTTTTTATAAAAAAATTGGAATTAAATTGTAAATTTTTATGTCTCCTTTAATAACTAGTTTTTAATAGTAAACAACATTGTTTGAAAGTAATGTGTATGATGTTGCACATAACTATTTTCTACAAAGGATAAAATTCTTTTTTTTTTTTTAATTCAGAATTGTAACATTGATATAATTAAGTTTTGAAGTCAATCTAATTATTACTCAGACATAGGTGTATGATGTTGCACGGTTTTGTACGTATTGAAATTTATTTATTTTTTGGTTAGAACAAGGACATCAATCCCTAGTGTGTGGATATCATTTAGAATTTTTTCATAGTAATTTACCATTTTTCCACATGTGTAGAACAAAGAACTTGATGTTCGGTGAAAAACATATATTTAGTAAAACTAAAAAAATTCATAATAAAACCAAAATATATTAAATTATACTTGTTGGAAAGCTCATTTTGAGGACTATGATATTGTAACTTGATTTGTCAAGTTTAATCCATTTGGACCCTTAACTGGAGATTTTAAAGTGAAAATTTTGTAGAAAGTTGCATTAGGAGGGTGGAGAGTGAAAATATAAGGGATTTTTTCGAAGGCCCCTTTGAATGGAGGTACCTTCAAATGAAGGGAACCCCTTCATTTAAAAGTACCTTTTTTTGAATGGGTCATGAAACAAAGCCCTTAATTTGACACGAACAACAAGACTAATGACTACCTTCAAACAAAGGTGGCCGAGTAAAAAAGTATTGAACCTTTTTAACAGTTGATCTTCATTCAAAGGCCTAGCTGACTTTTCTTTTAATTTTAATTTTAATTTTCTAGTGCATATGATTAGGAAGTTGTTTTTCCATGTTTTAAAATCAATATAGAAATATAAATTCATATTTTTGTTCTACAAGGTTATTTTGGAGGAGAAATTTTTTTAGAGAGGAATTATCAAGTCATTTTACAAAGAAGATGTGAAACAAAAGGACAAGACAAAATATGATTGCACAAAATCATTCAAAAGAAAAGATACAAATATTACTTGAAGAAATAATGCAAAGATAGTATAGACAAAAACAAGGTATGCATCTTTTCATTTAATCTAGATTAATATTTATGCTTAAATGTATACACATGTTTGATTGCATATGTAGTAGTATGTTATTTAGTTTAAGTCATTCCTCATTTTTGGCTATAATCCCCACCCCTCTATCTAGATATCACTACCTACCTCTTCCTCTCTCTCTCTCTCCACCTAACTCTGTCTCACACCAGACTCTCTTCACTTCTACCTATGCCTCCCTTCCTACAAACATATCTCTCTCCCTTTTTAACTCTTTTTATCTCTCTACCTCTCTCCAACCTTCTCTTGAGATCTATCTCTTTATTAGGTTCCTTTTCTACTATTTTTATCACTTGTATAGATTTATATATCTCTTCACATAATTGTATCTCTCTATCTCTTACCAACCCCTCTCTATCCCTCGCTACCTCTCTCTCCTTCCCTCTCCCTCTCTAACTAGATATCTACCTCTTCATCTCTCTTAATATGGCTCTCCCCCTCTATCTAGATATCTATCCCACTTTAGAAGGTCTAAATATCACTACCTAGGTCTCTCCCTTCATCTCTAGCCTCTCTCTTACTCCCTCTCCCTCTCTAAGTTAAACTCTCCTAACCTATCTATCTCTCTCAATATATTTCTCTCTCCCTCTATCCATCTCTCGACATCTCTATCTCTACAAGTAACACTCACTACCTACTAATCTCCATCCATCTCTCCATAGATAGACTAACTCTCCTTGTATCCTTCTACTCTTATATTAAACCTTGGACTCTCTCTCTCTCTCTCTCTCTCTCTCTCTCTCTCTCTCTCTCTCTCTCTCTCTCTCTCTCTCTCTCTCTCTCTCTGCCTAACTCTCCTGGATAAAAACACAAAACTATGTCATGTTTTAGGCTAACTTATCAGCACAAGTGAATTTAAGTAATTCTAACTAAAAATCAATTTTAGTCAAACATATGGTCTATATAGATTCATTATAACTAAGTTATATATAGACCGTAATTTTTCCAATTGGAAGTGTCTACTAAATGTATATTTTATACCATTTTGGGTCTAATTGCAAAAGAAAAAAAAATAACTCGATGTTTCAACAACTCCTACTCTTATAAATATTTTTTTTTTTGAAATGTAAAAATACCTTTTTATAGATCTATAAGTGATTTTTCCAAAATATATATCTTTTAATATTTTAATTAGTTTTTAATATTTAATATTTTATTTTTATTTAAAGTAGGTCATCAGCACCAAAATATAAGGTTGATTATCTTGTCAAGGAAAAATACTAAAATTTATTTAAAAATTTTGAAAAAAATATGATGCAGTAGAGAAAGGAATATATGTTAAGATGATATAATTCTTTTCTAATTTGGATAAATAATTAAGAAAAAAGCTGGTGGGAATTGGAAAGAATTATATTTCAGCACATGCAACTTTTCAAATTTATTGAAAAATATGCTTTTATAAAAAATAGTAAAAACTATATCCATTCACTAAAGTTTCAAGTTATCAAGATACACAAAAAAAATGGTCAAAAAAGAGTAAAATTTACTAATTAAAGTATGGTGGTTTGTGTAACTTCAATTTCAGCATTTTATCAGCCACTAAATTATAGTGTTTAATTTATAAAAACTACATTCAAATAATTTTTTAATTTTTTTTTAAAATTACAAACATAAAATAGACAAAAGAATATAAATTTTATTAGTTTATATCATTGCAAAATTCAAAGCATATATTTCAATTTCTATTGATTTACTTTAAAAATTTGAATCAACATTGACTATTTCCTTTATAAAAGTGTGACACAACTTTGTACTTTTACTCTCCTTCTCTATATGTCTTTTTACCTCTCTCTCCCTCTAAATATCTCTCTATCCCTATCCCTCCCTCCAAATCTCTCTATCTCCCCCTACCTTTAACTCCCTCTATGGCTCCTTCCCTCTCTACTCATTTTATCACCTCTTAGAGATCACTACCTACCTCTCTCTGTCTCTCCAACTAACTCTCTCTCTCACCCAATCTCTTTACCTCTACCTCTTCCCCCCTTCATATCTCTCTCACTCTCTCTCCTTCCTTTTCTAGACCCTTTTTTGAGCACCTCTATTTAGTTAGGTGGAGAGAGAGATAAATATAAAGGTGCTAAAAAAAGAGTCTAGATCTCCATGTCCTCCTAACGTTTTGTGCTCCCTCTTTCCCTCTCTAAGTTATTTTTCCAACCTCTATATCTATCTACCTATTTATCCCTCCTTGCCTCAATCCCTCTACTCTTTCTCTCACCCAATAAAATTTTACAAGTTACTTTAAATATTTGCTGAACTTGAATATTACATCCTAGATGTACATTTAACTTATTTAGATCTCTATGAAATTTCCAATTTTACTAAATATAAATTATGTGATGTCTTAGATCATGATTTCACTACATACTTGGTTTTTGATAAACATCACATATTTGACATGTAGCTATGAAACACCACCAACAATTTACACTACAAAATTTAGATATATAAGGTCTTCCTATTATATCCTTGTGCTAAATATATAAATTGATATATAGATATTTTTCCTTAAGAAACTCAAGGTTACAACTTATTTATTCTTCCTATATATCTAGAAACCATAGTATTAAGCTTATTATTAACCTTGGAGATCAAGCTTTCCAACATGTTGATTCTATCCTCGTAATTGGATTTTATATGCTTGAAATCATTAGCCACCTCCTTAATCATAAATTTTTTTCTTGAACTCATTATCCTCCATCCCTTTGTTTCCCAACATCTGAAGACTGTCTACCTTATTAAAGAGGGAGCTGAGGATTTTCCTGATATCATAAATCTGCAACACAAACTAATTGGTTAGAATGGCTTGACCATCTGTAGCTTTCAAGATGAGTGTCTCCACATCCCCATTAGCATTCAAAGGGCTATCAATTGGGGTCTCCTCCTCAGTGCCCCCCTTGGGAATGATAACTAGTCAGCAAATTAATATCCTGAATGTCTTGATCTCTATCCACGATTATCACCTCACTAATAAGCATAACAAACTGAGGCATCTCACCTTCCCCATCCTTACTTTCCTTCACCTCCACACTAACCCTTTTGGCTGTGTTACCTTGTAATCCCTTCTTCACCTTGCAGGGTTTAGAGGGCTCCCCAATATCAACATAGAGACAAGACCTTGGGCTTTTCATTTTTTTAGCTTTCCCTGGCAAATCTTTAGATGGGCTAGGTCTCACAGGTGAGATGAATTCCACTTCATCATATTCAATTTCAAAGCCCTTAGATCAAAAGTGTGAGAGGCTTCTCTTGGGTTTCTTATAGGAAGTGGGTTTCTTTCTATTACCAATGTGGTAGTAGGCCTCTTCATCCAACACATACTAAACAATGTTAACTATTATATATTTTAAAATTATTATAAATATTTCATAGATATAATATTATAAAATTATTGAATAAAAGTGTATTATATATATGTACCTTATATATGAATTAGAAAAGTATCAAAAAAAATTTTTATATTAAAAATTAATTATTTATATATGTATATGAAAAAAATCACTTACTAGATATTAAATAATAAAAATATTTAAATTATAATTAAAAATTATTAAATTTTAAAACTAAAAAATTACTAAAATATTAAAAAACTTAGTTAAAAACAAATAACCAATACTATTATAGATTGATTTTAAAAAGTAGAAATTTAAAATGAAAATATTGATTACTAAGTTAAATGTAGAGGAAGCATAGTTTTCTCTATGCACCTAATAGTTTTTCTACATGCATTGTCTTCATGCACAACGAAAACAGAAAAAGGGTTGGATTTTTAAGGGTCCACACTAAGCATCAACACTTAGTATTTTTTGTTTAAGCCACACCTCATTTTAGAGAATAGGTAAACATTCTACATTATCTAAACTATCATTATAGAGAAAGGAAGATAGTTTTTTAAAATTCTATCATGTAGATATATCTTTTCCATTGATACTTAGGATTTTGTGTAGATATGTAATCCTTGATGGGTGGATTCAATGGATTTGGATCAGCTCCACATTGTGTAAAGAATAAGCTTCTATTGGTTTGAGGTATAACTCATAATCGATAATTATATATGTTATATCATCTAAACTTCCATTATAAATTAAAGAGGACATTATTTGAAAATTCTAAGTACCTTCTACATAAGAAAATATATGTAATATAATTAAGCTTCTAATTATTTTTGTCACATAAATTACTTTGAATTTTATGTTGACATATAATATTCTATGGATGGAATCAATTACTTTGGATTATTCCGTAGTATATAAAGAGTTAAGCTTCTATCAGATTGAGGTGCTACTCATAAATGATAAGTAAACATACTATATCATCTAAACTCTGATTATAAGGAAAAACACTTATTAAAAATTATGTAATAAATATATTTTTTCATTTAAAAATTTCATTAATATACTTCTATCTATTTTTGTCATATGTATTGTTTTAAATTTTTTGTAAATAGCTTTATTGATTTTTGTGTCTTAATTAACTATAAAATAAAAGAATTATTAGAATTTTGAATGTCAAATTTTCTAAATATAAAATTAAAAGCTACATACAAAAATTAGTTTTCAAATAAAAATAAAGAAAATAAAACAAAAACTATAACTTATGTTTATATACACGTGTATATAAAATAAAATAAAATAAAATAATTCATATAAAAATAAATTAACTCAAGACTTCTCTTATTGGAGAGGGACCAAGCTACCTTGGTGAATTAGTGGTTAAGCCTTTAATGATGCAATAGTGATTGAAACCATCTTCATCATTATTACTTATAGAATCTCCACCATTCTCAATGTAGCCTTACCGAATATGACGTTTGAATATATAAAAAAATAGAGAAATATGTCAAGGGCTTAATAGCCTCAAGCCTATACATACATTTAATAATACCCAACATTCCCTCTTTATGTCACACAATAGCTTGACGTATGATTATTAAAAGGTACTTCATGGGTGAAATTAGCATTGAAAAAAGTGTTAAAAATAAATATAAGGATGTCTTTGTAGTGATTGTTCATTATATCAATATGAAAATCCAAAAAAATTCTAAAGTTAATTTGAAAAATCCAAGTTCTATTGTTTCAATTTGAAAGGAAATAATGACTCAATATTTTTGGCCTACATAGACCATGAATCAAAGGTCGGTTTTTTTTTGAACTAATTTAGTTTATCATTTATTACGTTGCTACTATTTTATTCAATTATAAGTTTTATAATAACTTTCTTTAAGAATAAAATACTTTCGACGTTATCACAAAAACTTTGTGTTGCACCATATTTAAGCCCATATATTTATATGGCTTGATTTGTAAAGTTTAATGCCAATAATTATATAAATTTATAATGATAGCTATTGTACATTTTGAATCTACAATAAAAATTAAACAATCATGAAATGGAAAATCCAAATATTATTATAATTGTGGTTGTCAATACTTGTTAATTTACACATTTTATCTAGAAGTTGTTGTAAAGACATTTATTCATGCCTATGTATAAGTCATGAGGTTGTCCATCTAGTTTCTATTCTTCCATATAAATTTTTAGATTAAAAAATATCTAAGATATGCTTATATACAACTTTTAAAAACTTTTTCATAGGTTTGTATCTATCATTTGGTAATATATTTTATTGATTCTTTTTCTAGTAAGAAGTATAATAATTTTGTCTATGACATTTTTGATTATTGATAGATAGTTCACTTTTTCTAAAACTCTATGGGTAATACTACAATTTGATGGCATGAATCACATTCCTTGAGAATTGGTAATCAATTGTTCAAATATTTCATGTACCATGAAATAAAAAATCTATGCTATGAATATTGAGGATACGTAACCCTAATCTATCACATGCTTTAAATTCACAGTCAACATAAATTTTCACTATTGCACTAGTTACTTTATAGTTCATTTTGGAATAACCCTTAAGAAAGCAATTTGAAAGCAATGCAAATTGCATATAATAGAAGATATATCTGGAAAGGTTGATTCAATCTTTCCTAATATTAGTTTCCCTAAACACTCAAACAACCTTGTCAAAATGGATAAATCAGTAAGTTTACTAGTATTAATACATTAGAAAAAACATTATATGACTAAAAAATCAAGCTATTGATAAATTCAATTAAGTTAACAATGAATACAAAATAGTTCTACTATGAATATATTGATCAAGAATTGTGAAAAACTGAAGAAGTTGAGGAAATACAACTTCAGAGATCCCAAGAACACTTGCATGCAAATACCCGTCACAAGAGAAGAATGGAGGCACATAAAACAAAAAAGCATAAATTCTTTGAAGAAGAAAATCATCATTCAGAAAGGGAATCATTTTTATGAACAAGTACAATACAATCCTTATAAAAGGATAATAGCAACCCTAAAGGTGTGCAACCCTAAAGAAACCCTAAGGGATAATGTGTATTAAATACCTACAATATTTATTAAATGCCTAAATTTAGCTTAAGCGTAGAGTTTAATAGACTAATAATTAAATAAATGATTATTAGCTAATACAAGATAACTCTAACACCCCCCCTTAAGATGAACTTAGGGAGTAGCTAAAAAACTAAATGCATGAAGCAAAAAATACAACTACATGATGAAGACAAATTTGGGTCCCAACAACAAGGCCTGATGAGGTACCCAATCACAACCAAATCTCTATGAACTAGAGAAATAAAGAAAACCACGTGGGAAAAAACTCTACTCCAAAAAGAGATGGAAAAGCAAGAAGAACACCATTGAAGCAGGAAATAGCCGCAAACACTACCAAAGAGTAACTACTGATCTGAAGAACCTCCACTGAAATAGAACATGACCAGGTAGAGAAGACTGTAATCTGCATGAGTGCCCTCAAATGACACTATTCAAATCAGATAACAAACAAAGGCAAACAACTGAACTTGAAGATATAGATGGCATGAGACACCAAAGCCTGAAGAGCTGATCAATCAAACCAAGAAAGCATTAGAACCAACAGGACAAACCTCCCCATAATGCTGAAAAGGGAGAGAGATAGGTACACTGAAAAGAACGGCCAACAAGAACTGCATGATGAAGAACCAAGAACATCGAAGGTGTAGAGAAAGTACATAGTGTCGTGGAAGGAACACTCACTTGACACACATCATGAGATGAATGTCATGGAACGAACACTCACTGGACAAAGGTAGATGGTAAACAAAAGGCAAACATCAACCCCCTCATGACACTTTATAAGTAGTGCATGTACAATAAGGCACAAGATGTGCAAGATCCCAAGTAAACAATGCATGATGGCACTTTATCTCAGTGCGTTTGCATAAATGAAATACTACAATGATAAGAAGACTGAAAATGGAAAGAAGAACCAAAACTGAGACATTCTACTTAGAGAAGAGATCCCAAGACCTGAAACAACCAAGATATCCACAGAGTGTTGAAAAAGCAAAAAACTGAAGAAAATATTCCTGGAGTAGAATCTAGAAAGAAAACTTATATGGCTGGAAATTACACAAGACAAGATTTCCAATGATATAAATTTTTTGAAAAACGAAGTTCGGATGCTCATTTTATGTCTCCCGGAGTGCAAAAAAGAACTTCTGGCTTTGACAGAGAAAAAACACCATCAAAAAAGAAAAATTAGAAGATGAAAACTCTAGATCTAGAGAGATCTCGGAAAGAGCTTTTCGATGATATAAGGTTTTTGAAAAAGCGCCTCCGTATGACCAAGTTATGGCCAAAAGAAAAAACCCCTCTTTTAGGACATAAAAAAGGGTTAAAACCAATTTTTTTTTTTTTGAAAATTTTCTGACGCATTTGTAGGTGCAGCCGTATGGATTTTTGTGCCTCGTAAAGTGTGCCAATGAAAAAATCATGGCCCAGATGCACTTGTCACCGAAATAGGTCGAATTATATATCAAAATGACTGGAAACACCCTTCAGAAGCCAACGGTGAGGTCTTTTTGGCCCAAACTGCTCTGATTTTGTTTTTTTAATGAATTTCTTGAAATTCATGCCAAAAAAAACCAAAACCAAAGAAAAAATTTCAGAACCCAAATTTGGTCAAAATTTGATAAATTTTATATGGAAATGGGGGTTTTGGGGCATTTTGAGTTCAACAATGAGGTCTGTTTGAGCTCAAAATGATCAAAAACAAAATGAGTACCCCAGATCCAATAAAAAACTCTGAAAAAACTTGAAACCCTCCTCCAAAAAATCTTCTGAAAAATCAGGAACAAGCAACAGTAGATGTAGGCTCTGATACCATGAAGAAGTTGAGGAAATACAATTTCAGAGATCCCAAGAACACCTGCATGCAAATACCTGTCACAAGAGAAGAATGGAGGCACATAAAGCAAAAAAGCATAAATGCTCTGAAGAAGAAAAATATCATTCAGAAAGGAAATCAATTTTATGAACAAGTACAATACAATCCTTATAAAAGGATAATAGCAACACTAAAAGTGTGCAACCGTAAAGAAACCCTAAAGGGATAATGTGTATTTAATAATTAGAATAATTTTTAAATGCCTACAATATTTATTAAATGCCTAAGTTTGGCTGAAGCATAGAGTTTAATAGACTAATAATTAAATAAATAATTATTAGCTAATACAAGATAACTCTAACAAAAACAAATGTAAATTATATTCTCTTTATGGAGGTATAGATAAAATTCATGATTTGGAGAAGAATATAAGAATTCCTAGGGAATCAAATAAAATAGTGACGTGAGTTGAATAAAATAACAACTCATGTTTCTTATTTATGGATATTAGCACAATTCATTAGATATTAAGAAAATAATAGAAATATTTTATACCATTAAAAAAAATTATTACAAGAATATCTTAAAATGTACAATGATTTAAGGGTAGAGGAAATTTTAATTTATGAGAAAATTAAAGGTTATTTATAAAGTGTTGACATATGCTCAAATATTAGCATGCCCATTGTATTTCCCATTTACTTTTATACCCACTTCTTTAATAGGAATGTTTTATTGACATGTTTTATACTCTTGTTTTAAGCTTGGCTCCTTGAAAGATTCCTATTATCATCCATTTCACTACTAATTTAATTGTTTTCCACATATTCATCACCAAACATCATTATTTCCCCATTGTTTGAAGTTAATTACATATAGTCTTTCCCCATCTCAAAGTTGCCATTTTATCATAAAGTTCACCATCAAAATAAAATGTTTTAAGATTAAATAAGTTGTAGTGAAGTGGACCATTAAATAATTTTTGTCATATGTATAAGTATATAATTTATGTTACATCCAAACAAAAATAAGTGATACAATATAAATTTAAAATAGATTTACAATAATAAAATGAGGAAGCCCTTAATTATCATGTATATATCAATGGTTACATGAAATTGTTCAATACTTTATTTTCTTGAGATCAAATTTTTCAAACACACTCAAGTTATAAATTTTTCACCCATTCATTTCTAGCTCTCCAATAGAAATTTTAAAAGAACAATAGCTTAAATAAGCTTTCTTGCTATCTCTTCCATTTTAGAGAGGTACTGACTCAATAAGAATTTTTATTATGTCATTTGTAGTACCTTGATGTGATATTGAGAACCCATCTATGTCCCTCCAAATGAAAACCACAGATCTGTACATGAAATCAAAATACAACCTCTTACAACAAGTTGGTATATCATGATCATAAAATAAACATTCCTTGTTCAACTCTTCTATGTTTAATTCAATAAGCACCCTCATATGATCTAGAGCCTCCTCCCTAGTTGTTCCAGGATTGTCTCTCATATAACATTCTATCCATGAAGTAGTCTCTCCATGCTCTTGTTCATGCTTTAACAATAAGAGGAATAAGAAGAAAATTGATATAATATTTTGTTAAAAATATAATTCATAATTATAATGGTTCAAAATACATAACTATTAAATATGATAGATGGATACCTGAAAATATTTAGTGTCGTCAATTAATCGACAACCCCAAGCTACACTACTTTCAAACTTATTCATTTTCTTTAAAATATAATCTAAAAGATAGGTGTTTATTAAAATCATGAAAAAGAGTGTTGCCAAAGGAACTGCAAAACTTATCAAGGAATTCTTTAACTATTGAGATAAAGTTGGATGATAGTGATCAGTGATCCATTTAGCATCTTGGAATTCTACCCAAATTGGTGTCTGCCACTGTAATAGGAGATTACAAATACACTATAAAACTAATAACATTAAATAAATTTTTTAAAAAATATTAAGCTCATGAAAGTTATACATATAGATTTTCAAACATCAATTTTGTACCAAACCAAAACCTATAACTTACATAGTCCCTCATCCATTGTTGCACATGTGGACCATGCATCTTTTCAGCCTCAATAGCTATATCCATATATGTTTTGTGGATAAATCAAAGTTAAATTTGCATATAATCTGAAAGTTGATCCATCATTGACATATCCCAACTACATATTGAATTCATAGTAAATAACTTGATATACCAAGTAAAATAAAAACATATAAATAACACATTGTATGATATTGTGATTATTATTTTTTCTTTCTTTTCAAAGTAGGTTATGCTAGTAACAAACTCTACAATGTACAACTTACTTGATCAAAGTCTCCCTAAAGGGCATGAGCTCATCAATTGTTTCATAAGTGTCAAAAATATCATCGATAATAGTAATGAGAGTATTGACTTTAGCATAACATAGTCTTGTTGTTGCGTACGTAGGCTCATATAATCCACATGTATATTAAAAATAATATTCCACATGTCGATGCCTAAAGAAACTTAGTTTCTTCACAATTGCCTTATCCCACCAACTAAAGATTTGTATCACCACAAATATATAACTCAATTTAAAGGATAAACAACCATGAATTTTTTTATGATTTTAAACTTTACTCACTATTTTGAGGGTAAACTAATGATCATGTATGGCATGCATGGTATATTGAATATCATCATTATGCTTTTGATTATTTTTCTTTCTAATCTTCTCTGAAATATTGTTGAGTTATACTTTTCAAAAATAATATAAAAATTCATATTAACTATAAAAAAGAATTTAGATAAAGTTGTATTACTTAGCCAAATGTTTGAGTATATTTTGATGATGGGATTGCAAGATATTGAAATCCTGGGTAAAAGTACAAAGCCGTGTCACACTTTTATAAAGGAAATGGTCAATGTTGATTCAAAATTTTAAATTAAATCAATAGAAAGTGAAATATATGTTTTGAATTTCGAAATAATGTAAACTAATAAAATTTATATGCTTATGTCTATTTTATGTTTGTAATTTTAACAAAAATTTTAAAAAATATTTGAATGTAGTTTTTTATAAAGTAAACACTATAATTTAGTCACTGAAAAAATGTTGAAAATGAAGTTACACAAGCCACCACACTTTATTTAGTAAGTTTTACCTTTTTTCTTGATTTTTTTGGTATATTGATAACTTGAAACTTTAGTGCATGTATAAAGTTTTTACTATTTTTTTATAAATATATATATTTTCAATAAATTTGAAAAGTTGCGTGTGCTGAAATATAACTCTTTCCAATTCCCAACACCTTTTTTCTTAATTCTTAATTATTTATCCAAATTAGAAAATAATTATATCATCTTGACATAGATTCTTTTCTCTACTGCATCATATTTTTTTCAAA
Source organism: Cryptomeria japonica (assembly GCF_030272615.1). NCBI lineage: Eukaryota > Viridiplantae > Streptophyta > Pinopsida > Cupressales > Cupressaceae > Cryptomeria > Cryptomeria japonica. The sequence continues at coordinate 723,762,289 of NC_081414.1, forward strand.
TTTTTTAAATAAATTTTAGTATTTTTCCTTCACAGGATAATCAACCTTATATTTTGGTGCTGATGACCTACTTTCAATAAAAAAAAAATATAAAATATAAAATCTAATTAAAATATTAAAAGATATATATTTTGGAAAATTCACTTATAGATATATAAAAGGGTATTTTTACATTTCAAAATAAATATTATTTATAAAAGTAGGAGTTGTTGAAACATCAAGTTTTTTTTTGTTTTTTTTGTAATTAGACCAAAAGTAGTATAAAATATGCATTTAGTAGACACTTCCAATTGGAAAAATTGTGGCCCATATATAACTTAGCTATAATGAATCTATATAGACCATATGTTTGAATTAAATTATTTTTTAGTTAGAATTGCTTAAATTCACTTGTGTTGATAAGTTAGCCTGAAACATGACAATTTTGTGCTTTTACTCTGTTAGTTCTAAAATCCTTTTGATCCATTCACTTGGTACCCTGTAAGAAATAATTATCAAGACAATTTAGATATGATACCTTAGTTGAATTTTATATCTATTTTAAAGGGGGGTTTTGGGCCTACTTATAAATTCCCTCTATCAACATCCAGGCATTTGTGTCTTGTCTAAATATGTGGATAGTGTTCCATGCCTCCCACCTAGGTACTTTGCATCTCCATGGGTATTTCATAATATACTCCACCTACATGAAACATAGAGTTATGATATCCTAAAATTAATAAAACATATAGTATGAACTTGAATAAACATAGAAAAACAAAAGGAGAGTTTGTGTGCTTGCTTCTACTAGAATTGGGGTTTTATCTTTTAATTCGTGACTTTTTTTGAGTGCTTGTATTAGGTGCTTGGTAGCAATTGCTTTAGCCTCTCTCATAATAGTCTCTCCTGGAAAACATATCTCAGAGGCTAGATACAAACTCAACATGATTCTTATTTCACTTTGAGATTGTCTTAGAGGGAAATTGAATTCTCCCTTTTGATCCTTGAACTTCTCAAATACATCTATTGGATTCATAGCACAATAATATAAGACAAAACATATCCAAAGAAAAAGATTTATGCATATTTGTCTATTATTAGACATGAAAAACAATATGAAGTATTCAAGAGAAAATAGACACATACTTGGAGACACAAGGTATCCATTCAAACGAAGAATTCCATGATGAAAAAGTAGCTAATAGTAACTGTGCCATTGATTCCGTTTAAAAATTGTTCTCACGACAACAATTTATCCGTATTTGTTATGACCAGGGCATAATTACTCTTAGCTATTTTTTTGGCATTTATTCTATTGAAAAAATGTTCACTCGATATAATTGATTTTCATTGTTGATGGGAAATGTACTTTTTACCTTTGAAACATCTCTGCAATATGATCGACCTTTCATTTATGGTTTTATCTATTTTTTATGATCAAGGGTGGCAGAAGTATATTGGTGTTGAAACAAGTGTTTTGGATTAAAACTAGTAATTGTATCTTGGTTTGCAATGGGTATGTTGAAGAGGGGTGGAAGGACAATTAGGGAAAATTTTGGTCTATTTTTTGTCACATTTGTGTAGTTGGTAGGAAATTTAGTGAATGATGTTATTTTCACAATAAATATTTCAAGGGAAAAATGATAGCTTCAAATCAACTATGCATCCACTTATAAGAATCCAAACATGACCAAAGTAAAACCTTTGAATTACGAAGATAACCAAGATCCATTACCAATTGGCTCATGTTATGTTTACAATAGGGAGAGAGGGGGAGAGAGAGGGAGATATTGGGAAAGAAAGAAGGAGAGATGGGGGGGGAGAGTGAAAGAGAGAGAGGGTTAAGGGGTAAAAGTACAAAGTTGTGTCACACTTTTATAAAGGAAATGGTCAATGTTGATTCAATTTTTTAAATTAAATCAATAGAAAGTGAAATATATATTTTGAATTTTGGAATGGTGTAAATTAATAAAATTTATATTCTTTTTTCTATTTTATGTTTGTAATTTTAACATAAATTTAAAAAATTATTTGAATGTAGTTTTTTATAAAGTAAACACTATAATTTAGTTGCTGATAAAATGTTGAAATTGAAGTTATAGAAGCCACCACACTTTATTTAGTAAATTTTACCTTTTATTCTTCAATTGTTTTATGTATATTGATAATTTGAAACTTTAGTGCATGGATATATTTTTTACTAATTTTTATAAATATATATTTTTCAATAAATTTGAAAAGTTGTGTGTGCTGAAATATAACTCCTTCTAATTACCACCACCTTTTTTCTTAATTATTTATCCAAATTAGAAAAGAATTATATCATCTTGAGATAGATTCTTTTCTCTATTGCATCATTATTTTTTTCAAAAATTTTAAATAAATTTTATTATTTTTCCTTGACAAGATAATTGACCTTATAATTTAGTGTTGATGACCTACTTCCAATAAAAAAAAATATATAAAATATGAAAACTAATTAAAAATATTATAAGATAAATATTTTAGAATTTCCACTTATAAATCTATAAAAGGGTATTTTTACATTTCAAAAAAAACATTATTTATAAGAGTAGGAGTTGTTGAAACATTGAGTTTTTTTAATTTTTATTTTTTACGGTAATTAGACCCAAAGTGGGTATAAAATATACATTTAGTAGACATTTCCACTTGGAAAAGTTGTGGCCCATAAATGACTTAGCTATAATGAATCTATATAGACCATATGTTTGACTAAAAGTAATTTTTAGTTGGAATTACTTAAATTCACTTGTACTGATAAGTTGGCCTAAAACATGACACAATTTTGTGCTTTTACCCTAAGGAGATAGAGAGAAAGATAGATAAATGCATATATAGACAAAGAAAGAGAGGGGAAAATATAGGTGTAGAAAGAGATGGATAAATAATGAAGAGGAGGGAAAGGGAGAGATGGAAGAATAAACATGGAGAGATAGAGATAAATAGGAAAATAGATATACATATAGAGGTATAGAAAGAGTGAGAGGGAGAAATGGATGGATAAAGAGAAGAAGGCATGTCTAGCTTGATAAAGAGGAGAGAGGAAAATAGAGGTAGAGATGAAGATAAAGGGAGAGAGGAAGAGGGAGGAAAATAGATAGAGAGATAAAGATAAAGAGGAAGAGTGAGAGATATAGAGTGAGAGCGATAGAGAGGGGGAGAGATAAATAGGGGGAGATAGAGACAAGGAGACAAAGAGGGAGATACATAGATATATTGGAAGAGAAATAGAGAGAGATAGAGATAGAGATAGAGAGACAGAGAGATATAGAGGTGGAGGATATGGTGAGATATAGATAGTATGTGATATAGAGAGATAGAGAGGGATAAGGAAAGACATAAGGAGAGAAACAAAGAATAAGATAAAGATAGATATGGAGATTGAGATGGAGATAGAGGGGGTAAAGATAGAGATAGAGGGACAAACAAGGAGTGTATGCATGGGTATGAGTGAGAGAGATAGATATATAGAGAGAGATAGAGACAGAGATAGATATATATAAATAGATAGAGAGCGAGGGAGAGAGTTACAAAAGTAGAGAGAGGAGAGAGGAATAGTAAAGATTTATTAAAAAGAGAGTGATAAGGAGAGATGAAGACAAAGGGAGATATAGGGCTGTAAAGAACAATATATAGATATATAAATTAGAAAAGGTAGAAGGCCCATAATAGATAAAGATAGATATATAAAGAGGGAGAGAGAGAAATAGAGAGAAAAAGGGAGACAATGGGAGAGGGGGAGGTAGAGAGATATGAGGATAAAAATATAGGAAATGATATATTGAAAGAGATGTGGAGAGATGGATATATAGAGAGAGATAGTGTATAAGAGATGGACTGAAGAATAGATAAATAATGAGATATAGATAGAGGGAGAAGGGGAGATGAGAAGATAGAGATAGTACAAGAAAGAGTGAGTGATAAAGAAGGTGATTTCTAGACAAGTAATAAAGAGAGGGACATGTATAGTGATAGAGACTTAGAGATAGGGTGGGAGAAATAGGGACTATGTGTGTGAGTGAGTTAGAAAGATAGAGAGATAGAGATAGGGAGGGAAAAATATGGAGTGTGTGTGAGTCAAACACAGATATGGAAATAGTATAATAGAGAAGGTGGGAGAGGGATGGAGGGATAGAAATAGAGAGAGGATAAAGGAGAAATATAGAGATGTAGAATGAGTAAAGAATAGGGTGAGAGGGAGAGATAGGGAGGGAGAGAACGAGGGAGAGAAAGCAATAAATATAGTGGGAAATATAAAGGGGGAAGACAGAGATGGAATGAGAGGTATGGAGATAGAAATAGGGAAGATAGATAATGATGAAGATAAAGAGGAAGATGTGTGTTCTAGTTGGATACTCCGAGAGTGTGGTTGGTTATTTGTAATGGTAAACATTGGTTTATATCATTAGAGTGATAGGTAGAGAGGGAAAGCAAGGGATATATGGTTAGAAAGAAGGAGATATAGAGATAGAAAGGAGAGATAAATATATAGATATAACTTGGGGAAGAGAGAGAGAGAGAGAGAGAGAGAGAGAGAGAGAGAGAGAGAGAGAGAGAGAGAGAGAGAGAGAGAGAGAGAGAGAGAGATGATGGGGATGAGGAGATATAATGATATAGGAAGTGATATAGAGAGAGGTGATTCATATATGGAGAGATATCCATTTAGTATTATTATATTGTAGTCTCTGTATATATACCTAGGCATACTATACTTATTATCACTATCATTAATATAGTGATGGAGAGATATAGTGAAATAATAACCATATACAATTATTATTAAATTTATTATTAATTAATATATAAATACCTATAGAGAGATATAAATGGTTTTAGAATATAAAATATGAGATATTGAATACAACTAAGTAAGCTCCATACTTATACACAATTTTTCCTTTGTTATAACTCTACAGTAATGTTCTTCTAAATTGGATTCTAATTTCTCTAAATAGAAAAATGTAATATTGATCAATATTTTACGAATACTATTCTATTTCCCTTTATTTGACCCTCGTGCCTATTAAAGTAGGAATTGCAAGAAATGGTAACCATTATTAGTTATTTTTTATACTTTGAACCAAACTTGTTAAGAATATAGACAACTAGATAAGTTGTCTAATATGAATATAAAGTCTCTCTATATGGTAGATGTATTCTCTTATTATAGTTATGCCCCTTACCCCATAGACATTTTCTATCTTTTACTTTGTTCCTAAATGACAAGCCAATCAATCATTCTCTAATTTTATCGATTAATAATATCAATATAATATAATTATATAATAATTAATACTTATTTAATAAAGCAATGTATAAATTATTATATGATATTTAATAAAATTTAGTATCAATTAATAAATTAAATATAATATAAACATTAAAAGTATGTAAATAACGTACATATTAATATATATTATATTACATAGATATTATTATATGATATTTAATAAAATTTGGCATCAATTAATAAATTAAATATTAATATAAACATAAAAAGTATGTAAATAACATACACATTAATATATATTATATTATATAGATATTATTAATACAATATAATATAAATATAAATATAAAAATATAACTATATATACATATACATATACATATGCATATACATATACATATACATATACATATACATATACATATACATATATATAACACACACACACACACACACACACACACACACACACACACACACACACACACACACACACACACACACACACACACACACACACACATATATACATGTAAAAAAAGTTGTTAAATAGTTATGAAGTCCGATAATAAAATCTATAAATTTGTTACTATTTTTTTCCTTTATTTACATGTTTTGTTTTATTAACTTAATTTTTTTTCTAACCATGACCTTAGTTTTCAAATGTTACCAAATACATGGAAACTCACTTTCTCAAAAAGTGAGAATCCCAAATCTTTTGTGGATTTTTGCCCAATTGCTTTATGCAATACATTATACAAAATTATTACTAAGGCTATTTCTTTGAGGCTCGCCAAGCTCATTCCAAAGATTGTCTCGAGTGAACAGGGGGGTTTTGTCCCTAGTAGGGAAACGAAAGAAGAGGTCATTGTGGCCCATGAGATTCTGCATTCTATCTCTCAGTTGTCTATTCTGGCTATGATTCTAAAGTTAGATATGATGAAGGCTTATGATAGGGTAAGTTGGCAGGTGCTCTTGTGCGTGCTTAAGAAATTTGGGTTTGGGATTAAATGGGTCAAATGGATTCAGGCTTGTATTAGCATGACCAGGTTTTTAGTGATTTTGAATGGTTCTCCATGTGTTTTTTTCGCCTCATCTAGAGGGCTCATGAAAGGGGATCCGTTGTCGCCATTTTTATTTATTATTCTGGCTGAAGCTCTTAGTAGAGCCATCTTAGGAGCTAGGGATAGTGGCATATGGAAGGGGATTTCCATTCATCATATGGCTGCTAGTCATACTCATTGTTTATTTGCAGATGACACATTACTATTTGGCAAAGCTACCATGGGGGAAGCTAAGATCATTAATAGGGTCATTTTGGACTATTCTTTGTTCTCTGGTCAGAAGGTTAATCGGGCCAAGTCAAAAAATTTCTTTCTTAATGTTTCCCCTCTGGTGCAGTCCAGGTTGTCTCATTTTTGGGGTTTCTCTGTTGGCCAGTTCCCTTGTAAGTATTTAGGAATCCCATTTTTTACTAGTTCAGAGAAGCATAATTTTTGGGAACGGATCTCGGGGGCCATTTCTTCAAGAATACTTTCTTGGTCTCATAAGTGGTTATCTTTTTTTGGAAAAATTGTGCTCATTAGAGTTGTTTTAAATGTGGTTCCCATCTATATGTTATCTATTTTAAAGGCTCCTAAGAAAACTGTGGTTGCTCTGCATTTAGTATTAAGGTCTTTTATATGGAATGCCAATGTTAATAAGAAAGGTAGGATCCCTCTATTGGCATGGGATAGGGTTTGTGCTCTGAGAGACAAAGGGGGTGTAGGGGTTAAGGATATTGGTAAGTAGAATTTGGCCCTTGGTGCTAAATTATTTTGGAAGCTATATAAAAAACCCTCTTATAAGTGGGCATCTATTTTGTCTGCAAAATACTTGAAAAACAGTTCCAGGGAGGCCATTTTTACTGCTTCTTCACTCCCTAAAGGGTCTGCAATCTGGAATTTCATGGTTGAGTGTAGATCTGTCATTTTTCTAGGGTTGTCCTGGCTTATCCATAATAGTCAAAAGGCTAGGTTTTGGAAAGAAGTTTGGAATGGTTTCCTACACTTTCTAGCCTTAGGAATTGGTTGCCTCTTATGTCTTCCCTCAAATCTTCTTGGGGTATATTTGTGGCTGATTACTTTTTTGTGGATTCCTCGGGCCTCTTACCTGTGGCTAGATGGAAATCAATTGATTCTCTTCTGGTGGACCAAGATATTAAGTCTGCTTTTGTGAATGAGCTAAAGAAACGTCCATTACTCTTTTCAGAGGAGGAAGAAGAGCTTATTTGGACCTATTCAAAATCAGGGGAGTATTCGGTTAAAGAAGGGTATAATTATTTGTTTGTAGATGTTAAGGGGGAGGACTTGCCATATAAGTTATTTTGGCATGATGCCTGTCTTCCAAAAGCAGGGGATTTTGCTTGGTTGGCTATTTAGGATAGAATTCTAATTGGAATGAGATTGGATAGGCTTGGCATCACTGTTGTATTTCCTTGTGTTATGTGCGGAGGGTCTCTTGAATCAGTTGATCATCTCTTCCTTCATTGTCCCTTTGCTTCTCATTTTTGGTATTGGCTATCTAATAAGTTAAATTGGAGTTCTTCTCTAGGTAGTGACCTTAGGTCTCACTTCATGAGTTGGCCTGTGTTATATCCATCCTCATTCTATGCTTGTCTTTGGATAATTTCTCCTTCTGTTCTGATCTGGAAAATTTGGCTTGAGAAGAATAACATGATTTTTAGGAAACACTCTTCCACTTTGCAAGATGTGCTCTTCTGTATTAAAAAATTGATTTATGAGTTTGTCTTGGCCTTCATTTACAAGGGTATTAGTCTACATAATACTTACACACCATGGGATAATTGGATTACTAGGCATTGGCTAGCTTTATAGTCGCTCCCTTTGGTTGGGGCAATTTCTAGAACAAGGCCTTCATTAAATAGGAAAGAGGTGGTCTGGCTGCCTCCTCCATCTTCTAAGATCAAATTGAACTTTGATGGAGCATCCCGTGGTAACCCTGGGAAATCTGCCATTAGTATTGTGGTTTCTGTTAATAAGGCTTGTATTATTAAAGCACAATGTCAATGTATTGCTAGTGGGACTAATAATGTGGCCAAGCTTCATGCCCTTTCTACTAGGTTTGATTTGCTCCTTTCATTGCATCTGTTGGATGTTGTTATAGAAGGTGACTCTCAGGTTGTTTTCTATATGGTCACTAATCGCTCCTCACATTCTTGGCATCTCAAATATTGGTTGGATAAGATACTTGCTAAGCTTGAGTTTTTTAATTCCTTCTCTATAGTCCATTGTTACAGGGAAGCCAACAAGGTGGTAGAATTTTTGGCCAATAAAGCATTAGATGAAGATATCCACTCTTTGATTGATGTGGATTCAAGTATTTTACCACCTCAATTGGTTTAATCGATCCTAACCTATTAGCAGAGTCACGACTTCGTACCTTGTTGGTGATTATATTCAGGTATGCAGGTTAATGTGGTATTGGTGGCCTTTTTAGTCTTCATATCTCCTCACTAAGTCAGCATTGTTGTCTGTAATTCCAGCCAGGGTACGGGTTGGGGTATTTTGTTTTAATAGGTTGGGGTTTGTGGTGCGGGAGTGCCTTGTAACCTTGCTTTACATAGTTAAAAAATTTAAAAATAAAAACCTTGCTTTACATAGTATCATGTGCCTACTACCTGGGTTTTTGTTTGTTCGAAGTATGATTTCCTGTACAGCTTGCACGAGGTTTTATTTGTGATGATCTTTGATGCTTGTACTTCTGTTTGGGTAGCTCGCTTAAAGTTTTAATGATTGTTTTCATTTCTTCTTTTGCGGTGGCAGACTTGGAGTTACTTCTTTTGCATTTGGGGGATCTCATTCGTGTGACAATCTTGTATTATTTATGGCCATGTTTATTGTGAAGTAGTTCTCATCATTTTTCCTTAAGGTGGTGGCCTGTGGTTGTTTCTTTACACATTTACCATGGGCTTGCTTGTGCTGATATTATCCATTGTGTCCTTTGGTGGTCGAGCTTGTTCTTTCATAATGGCATTTGTTGCCTTTATAATCATGTATTCTCTATGTTTTTGCATTATCTCTTTTATGGCGTCTGCGGGCTATAGAATATTGATGCCTATTAAGTAGCATGACTTCCAGGACTCTCTTGATTTTGATGATGAAAAGCTTGGCCATTTGTTTCAGATTTATTCTCTAGATTTCTCTTTGGCTTTTCGCAAGGTTTTGGGCAAATGATGGCTGGTGGAAAATGCAGGTTGTTTTCTTGCTGAGGTTGCATCTCATTTTTTCACTATCTGTATGGACTTGCTCCTGGATTCTTCTATGGTTAGGGCACTTTTTGATGCATACTTCCATCCCTATTTCTATACTGCTGCTGATTTGGATAGTGCGTTGTCTCTCTATCATTTTGAATTTGGCAATTTTGATTATGGTGGTTTCCTACATCATTCTCAATTGCTATCTTCTAGCTGGCACATGGAACTTCTTTCAATTATAAGGAATGGCTTGATTTATAACCTTTATGATGATACTTTGTTTGCTTTGGTAGCTTTGTTAGATCATCTCTCGCCAGATTGTGTGGCAGTAGCTGTCAATGTATTTTTTCAGGTATTCACTTTCTCTTGGACTTGATGAAAGCAGTAATGTCTTCGCCAACTTTAGTTTTGCCTCTTTTGATGGTGCCTCCTACAGCTCTCAATGATGATGTTATCCTCCCTTCTTCTCCTCCATTGGAAAGTACTAGCTCATGGTTTCTGCATTCTTAATGTAATTCTCTTAGTCAGAGAAAATTTTGTACTCAATATAGGGGGCTGGGTTTTTTTGTTGCCCATTATGATAATTGTGTAATCTTGGGTGGGCCTCTTATCTAGTTTTTATGTATGAGGAAAATAGTAATTTGAGTCTAAGGAAGAAGCTTATCCTTGTAGGCCTTAAATACAACTTCTCATTGGAAAATGGGAAAACTATCCACAACTGATGATGAGGCAACAAAATGGAAGGATAACCTTGAACCAACCAACCTCTAAGGCTCACAAACTCAACCAAATCCCTACTACCAAATGTCCTTACACAACATCAAGTCAAACAATGGTTCAATGACACTAAACAATACCTTGGGAGACTCAAAGGCTCCAATATGTCCACTTACAAACAACTAACACTCTCAAGTCTTGTGTGACTATACATACCCTTGCATACATGAGTAGGCTACTACTAGGCTTTAGGGGTTTGGATGGACCACTTGACCAATTCAATACAACAACCCTTGGATGGTTGTTCTCACAGCAACACAAATGAAGCACGATTTCATGGTTTAGACCCACTAGAACATCAATTTTTACTCACTTGTCCACAAACAAAACCGGTTGCAATTAAGCCTTGATTTGAAGGAATTGGGTGATAACATTTGACACCCTGAGGATCTAGGTGAAAAAATTATATTTTGAGACACCCTTTTGGGAGTTCTCAACAATATCTCACTTTTTGGTGCTAGACCAACTTGCAGATATCCCAACCAATATTGCACTAACAGACCTAATAGGACTATTAGACTTATTTGATTGAATGCCTTCCACAATTTGGTTTCGTTCTCCTAATTAGTGACCATCACTGACCATGAAACGTTATTTAAACCTCCAAAGTAGTCTTCTACCACATTCAAACCCCTTTCTAGGGCTCTACCACTCAATTCTCACGCACTGCACTCATCAAACCAGACTGCCACATAGAGATGCCAGACATAGGGTTAGTTCTGCATCCTCTTCACCCTGTTGTGTCCTCTTAATGGTTTTAGGAATTGACATATGATACAGTGGCCTATCATCTCCTGTAATGACAGAGTGTGCAGTTAAGGATTGATAGGCCAAAACCCATTATTGCAGTAAAAACCTAGGGGTTTGAGGGTTTTAGGCTACCTGGCAGAGATTTGGTTTTAGAATGGGGCAGCGATAATTTCAATAATTCACACCGAATGAAAAAAAAGGTAAAACAATCTAGTTTCAGGATCTATGCCATGAGCATTCTTTCTAATCCACCTACAATATACAATCAATAGAAATTAGACAGTTTCCTGCATTTCCAACAGTTTTGATGCTTCAATTTCCTTTCCAAATCAATCAAATCAACCCATCAACCAACTTACATATTTTGGTGTTTGGAGTCCTTAAAGGTGTCACCCCAAATGAACACAACCTCCTCCAACTATTTTTCAAACTGAACGGACCGTTGGAGAATCACAACTTACAAAAAGTGCAAAATTGTCATGACAACGAATTGACAATATGACAATTTTTGCATTATTCGACCAACTTAGACTTATGACTATCATAGTCTCCCAAAATGATTACATTTGATTCTAAAACATCAAAAATGACTCAAATAAACCTTTGGTCACTTGATCCCTCAATTTAGACCATTGTGACCCTTATTGACTCAATTTGCTCTACAAGACCCTAGATGACAATTTGACCCATTGTGAGATTTTGCCAAGATCTAGAGGCAATGGAAAGCACAAATAAGAGAGAACAAAATAGATGATAGGAATAAATTGTATTCTATCAAGATGCAAAATGTGATCAATTAGATCATTACAAGATGTTCAATGAATGCCCATGATTGTCCGTTCAAACAATGTAGATGGGCCTGCTTATATAGGCAAGGCTTATGGATATGTGAGCACACAAACATGACATGTGGCTCAATAAGAAACAAGGGTAGGTAGGAAATACATGTGGGTAGGTAGGAGAAACAATATAATATTCCACATGAGGTGGAATGTAACAACAAGATAAGATCAACACCATAAAAGGTGGAGATTCTCCTACACACACTATCCCAATGTGGCACAAACACCCAAGTATGTCATACCCAAAATACTATTAAATGCATGTACCTAAGTAAACTTAAGTAAAGTGTAATAATATCCATGATGAATAATTATTTACACCAACATCCATACATGGACAAACCCGTCACACTCCTAGGACAATGAATTACAAAAAAGGACCCATAGGGTCTTATTACATTCATCTTAGACTAAATAGAAAATCATCTTGTCTTTGGCTCATTCCTTCATAGGTAGGCGCTCCTACACCAACAACTCATTCTTTGTGAGTACTATTTAATATAAGATTAATGTAATGTGTATTTTGTCCATGACAAATTTCCAAATTGTAATGACATTTCATTCTCCATTAGGAGTAGTTTGGGTGAGAAACCCCTAAAACATGTCTTCCATGAATTCTATTGATTAATATCTTATTGAAGATTAAAAGTTTGAGAACACTTCAAATTTGAATAATCTAAAATATAAATATCCTTTAGATAGAAAATCTAGTTACTTTTCTATTCATATTTTTTCATTAAATAGGGCATATATTTCTTTTCTAGATAGTCCATGTCATGTTGTAATAGTTGATTTGTTTCCATAGAAATATATATTAATAATTTCAGTACTCTTAATTAGCAATAAGACTATTATGTCATCTCTAGAAGGCATTCAAATCCATGTTTGAAAATTGATGATTTTATAGATAGTCATAGTTTGTGTACCCATCACCAATTTTTTCATAATTACAAATCTAAATGTAAAATTTGAGACACTTTCACTAATAACTGTTAATAGAAAATGTATACAATATATTATTTTTTTCAATTTGATGATAAATCATGAAATATGATTTGTATATATTTTTATTTGATTACGTGTAAAAATGTACTCCCCTATAAATAGATTTGATAGAAGCTGTCTGCTCTTCGTAAAATTAAAACACATCTCATACATCATATCATCATTTCAACATATAATACCACACATATTCTTCATACAAAAAATAGATGTAAATTCTAGGGTTCAATGGACCTCACAACAACCATTAACTTCTGCTAATTTAAACGAGTAGAATAAAAACATAATAATCAACACAAAACAACAAAAAGAAAAACAACACAAAATAAAGACATGAGACAAGAATTTATAGTGGTTCGGCAAATGCCTACATCTACTCTTAAGTAGGGAAATATAATATATTAACTATATCCAATTACACACAATACATAGACTGCACACATATATTTATACATTCATATTCAGGTATGAATCGAAGAGTCTAGAGAAGTCGAATGGTCATGTGACCTTTGGGCTACACATACCCAACAATCTCCCCCGTGAAGTCCAACCGGCACTGCCATGCACTGTGGCATCCCCTGCTTCCAAGTCAAAACTTACAAAACTAGACCCATGAAAGGTTTTATCTTTTCTAGAGACTATTCACAAACACTATGAATAAGCCATCTCCATAACAGATCTGAGTCAAAAACATCTTCTCGTATGCTCCCCTTCACACTGAATAAAGCATCGAAAAGATCATTAACTGATTCTAAAATGAACCCTCCATCTAGAAATGAATCCTTAAGCACATACACGATATGGTCATCTGCTCCTATGCTCCCTTCCTCTACAACCCTGAAGAGACCATCTACAAGCCTATCACATTCCTCTGGTAACCCCATAGAGAATCATTGCATAAAAATAGTGTTCAAGACGACCTAGTTTTTAGCAGCATCTTCGATAAGACACTTTCTGTCTGTGAAGGCAACATAGGAGGGTATCAACCTATCTCCCTGATCATTGGAAATTATCTCCCCTCGATCATGTTGCCATACTGCAGCGCAATTGTATGCAGGCCTGGGGGCGATGCCCACGGCCTTTCCTTTTCCCTTTTCCATAGTCACCATTCCACGCAAATGGGTGTCTTCATCAGTGGTCTTGAATTCATAAAAATCTTCTTCAATTGTCAAAAGAGAAGCATTTGGAACGGATTGACTCTTGCTCTGCCCTCCCCCAGCTAACATTTCCATCGCATGCTCAGTGTAAGCAATAATCTTGAAAGGCATTCAACCAAGCCCTCTGCGTGTGAGACTAAATGGATATATATTGGCCAAAGGATCAAACAAGTTACTAATTTCTGCACTATCATCCTACTCCATGGCGCTACTTTGGCTACTACTTTGTGCTACCAAGGAAGAAGAATAGGTGAAATTAGTCTTGGCATAGTTGCGATAAAAGCTAACGTGCACCATGGTTGCCGCAGAACTTCCTCTGCCTCTGCCTGTTGTTCGTCTCTCCCCAATCGCCGCTCCTATTTCTCTTTGCACCTGCCACGGGGGGTCCTCTATGTCGTACTAAAAATAGTCCACCGACTCTACTTTATTAATGTCTTCCATTCTGTATTCCAAAGACGAGATCTGGAACTGCACGACACCAAATTTGGCATTTCCAATCCTGGATAATTCACCTTGCAGAGCTCTATCTTGCGAACCAAAATTGTTGAGGTGGGATGAGCCAACGAAATTTGTAGAGGTTAGCTTTGCAACCGCAATATCCTGCGTAGTGAGCAAGATGCTCTCAGTGGGCTCCTCAAGCTCTGTAACCCCTACTCTCCTGGGATATCCTATCAGTAGGTACCTTGAATCCTCCTCTATCAGCTCCTCAATTTGGTTGGTGACTGGAGGCTCAGTACGCTGTCTTCGCCGTGGCCTAAAGTCAACATCATCATCTATGTCTTGATCACATAGAATTAGGTAGGAAGCTTTCTGTTTACAAAAGCACCTCCCTTTACATCAAGCACAACATCTTGCACTTTGTCATCCAAATCCATAGGCCCATAGGCTCATATTCTTCTATGAAATTGTCTCTATAAAGGTCTTCCCCCTCTTCAACTGCAACCTCTACTTTGGCATTCAACAATTTTTCTTCAACAGTTTTCAATTTGACCTGAAGCTTAGCTTCTCTCAAAAGAGCATTCTGCAAATGTTCTTGGAGAGCAAATAACTTGGCTTGTGTATTGCTATGATGATTTTCTAGAGTTATTATGAGATTCTCCAGCTCAAGATGCCTATCAATTGGTATATCTTCAAGGTTTTTTCTACTATTTACTCTTGGTCCATTTAAGATTTTCATCAATTCTTTTTCACATATAATTTTCATAGTCTCAACCTCCAAAATTCTTGCCAAGGAATCCTCCATAAAATACAATAAATCGGTAAGAAATTCTCCTCCTTTAGTCTCATAATTTTTTCCTCTTGATATTTTTGAACATCATATGTTTCATCTTCTTCAAGCTCCTCTTCACTTGTCTCAACGTCCTCTTCTTCAGCCGAATCCTTCTCATCTTTCCAGCCATCCCACCAATATACATGGCATTTCATTTCAGCTTCCATTTGCATAACATTAAACTCTCTGCTCAAACCAACCTTGGCTTTGATACCAATTGTTAATTTAAACAAGCAGAATAAAAACATAATAATCAACACAAAACAACAAAAAACAAAACAACACAAAACAAAGACATGAGACAGGAATTTATAGTGGTTCAACAAATGCCTACATCCACTCTCAAGCAGGGAAATATCATATATTAACTGCATCCAATTACACACAGTACATAGACTACACATATATTTATACATTCATATTCAGGTATGAATCGAAGAGTCTAGAAAAGTCGAATGATCATATGACCGTTGGACTTCCATACCCAACAACTTCAACATTTACTTTTGACTGCCCATGGTCAAATTCAAATTTCACTCCTACCCAATTGTGATAGTTCATTACAGTAAGGTAATAGCCAAACACAACTCTACTTGTTGTTGATTGGCTAGGTAGCTCCGAAAGGATGTGAGGACTAAAGTAGTTACTTGAAAGAAGATGCGTGCAAATATCAAATACTTTTGTCTTTCTAGTGAAGGAGAATTCAACGAAGGAGAAATAAATGGCCCAAAGGACTGGGACATATAAATGTCTGCCTTCACCGTTTTTAAATGTATTTGTTCAATCATATGAACAGTTGAAAGGAATTGTTATCCGTTCTAAAATTTTGGGGAAGAAATCGGACGCACATGATGGCTTTTGGGCCAGACCAATTCACGAAAAGTTTTCTGGATTGAAAATATATTTACTAATATGGAAAAAATTACATCATATGTAGATAGCTAATATGCAAAATATTACATCATATGTGATATGTTTATATCATCAGTGTTATGTCATTACTTGCAAGATCCCACAGGGTATATGTCACTAATATCTGTCAATACAGATTGCTGGTCATGCATGGTATGTATGGGATGTATGTATATTAAAATGTGACATTTATAGTCACACAGAGACTAATCTAAATATTGAATTGTAGCTGTTTATAGTTACAAAACTTCTTATAAAAGCATAACATTGAAGATATTTACTATTGAAAAATAAAATATTTAATTGAAATAATAAAAAAAAAAAAAGAAAATTGGGGATGATTCCACAATGTGGTTAGTTGCAAGTTTCTTATGTGGGAGGTCTCGCGATTCGATTTCGGTCCATTGTCAAGCATAAAAAATAGAAAAGAAATAAAACTATTTTTTTTTCTCATTTGATAATCAAAATTTATCATTATTAAAAAAAAATTATTGGTGGATGAAAAGTTATTTAAAAAAAAAAAAAAAATTTAATAATTTTAAATAATAATAAAAATTAAATGTTAACAAATAATTTTGAAAAATATAAATACAAAAATAATAAATGATCTTTTTTTCAAAAGAAAAATTAAAAATTAAAAGTAAAATAAATGTATTGACAAAACATAAAGTAATCAATAGAATTTATAATAAATTAAATAGTTCTAAAGTAAAGTAAGATAATCTTTAATAAACAAAATATTCGAATTAATATCTATCCACATTTTTTGATAGATGTATTTGATATATGAATTAATCAATATATATGAATAGATGAAAAAATGATAGAAAGTTATATTGTTAATTTGAAGTACCGTTCTATGGGGATGCATTCCCCACAAAAAAAATTCCCACATATGAGACTCAAGGAGTTGGGGGTAATGTCCCCATGATACCACCACCTCTGCCACCTCTAGTGGGGTATGCTCGCGAGCCACTTTCTATATGGCACATGCCATTACCTATAGATTGCAACTTTTAACTGCGCAAAAATTATCTTGCTTTTCATGGAGCATTCCTCCAGATGTTATATGGTTGATTTTGTTTTGAAGATTTCAATTCACCTAAATTTGTATATCATTGTTGCCAATCCACTACCACAATTTGATCAATACAATGAGATTGATTGTAACATTATTTTATTTACTTTAAATTTCTTTATGATATTAAATTATTTATTTTGTCTAAAACTATTGTACTTTAATATGTAAATTCATTGAAAATTGCACCATTCATTATTGGATTTTAAATTTTTTTCCTTTACATTCATTTTATGCCACACATTTTTTTAACTATGTAAGCTATTCTTTTTACTTAAGAATTATTTTATAAAATTTGCTAATTGAAATTTTACAACTTAAATGAAATAGCTACAAAAGAAATAGATAGTATTGATTGTTTTTCCTATAAGGCGATTGGTAATGCCTTGGGTCATTTTTTGTGGGTGGATATTGCTACTACATAATTTTCCCATACCTCCTTTGCTCAAATTTTGGTAGAGATTGATCCATCTAAATCTCTTTTGGTTAATTTTTTTTTATAGGCGAATGATCCTCTTTGGTCACAAGTGGTTGATAAAGAAGGAATTCCCTTTCATTGCAAATGGTGCTTTCCTATGCCTGACATCTGGCCTCTAGTTGTTTTGATGGCCCTTGCATGTCCTCTTCTTCTTGGTGGACAAATTCTCTTACCAGACATCTTATGTTATTCCTTGATTGTTAAAGTGATTCAAAGGCTTTGGAGACCTCCTGTCCCACTTCAAATTCCTCCAAATCTAACCATGTTAGATCCTATTGATTCTAAATATTTATTTTTTGTTTATACAATTCTTTCTTACTAAGTTATTTCTATGGTTCATACTATTTTTAAGGAATCTTATGTTATTTATCTAGATGTTGTTTGTCAAAATAGCTATGTTTCTTCTAAAAACGTTTTTGTTCCTAATAATGTTGTTCTGCGTCATTGTTTGTCTATTTTCCCACCTATTGGAACTGTTAAAGTTGTTTCATATTCCCCTTCACCTAGGTGTTCAAGTGCTAAAAATAACTCTTGTTGGATAGTTGTACAAAGAACGAAGAAAGATGTAAATATGGCTAATGTTTTTTCTAATGTTTTCCAATTCTAACTTTGGTTACCTCTTTGATAACTCTACTATTTTCTTTGTAGCAGGGTTTTGGTCTTAGCAAAAACCCACTTACTTAATAAAAAACAATGAGGATGACAAAAAATGTTTTGTTGAGGCAACCATATAAAAATAGTGTACACAATAAATGACATATTGAAATGCAAACTACTCATAAATACAACTAATGTGTACACAATAGTGAGCACAACCCTCTATTAGCTTTTCTCTTACAATATATTTAAGGCTACATCTTACTTTGACTTCAAGGCATGACCTTTCACAACCAACTACTATAAATTGGCTATGATAACAAAGAGTAACCCACTTACCTTAATAAAACACAATGAGGATGACAAAAAGTGTTTTGTTGAGGCAAATATATAAAAATAAACTGTTGTTTGAATTAGACATTTAAAGTATCAATGACATATAGAAGTGCAAAATACTCACAAATACAACTAATGTGTACAAACTACTGTACATGACCCTCTATTAGGTTTTCTGTTACAATATATTTAAGGCTACATCTTTCTTTGACTTCAAGGTGTGACCTTTTCTGCCAAATCCTATAAATTGGCTATGATAGCAAAGAGTCAACTAGACAACAATTCCATGTGCAATAATAAAAGTACATTCTTCTAACTATTGAGAAAGTATGAATCATAGACAACAAAGGTCTATATGTAAGAATAATTGAAAGGTGAAAGAAAGGAAAATCAAATCAGAAAAAAATTGAAAAGTACCATTATTTATAAATGATAATGTAACAAATGAACAAATAAATAAAGTTAAATAAATAAAATCAATGTTTGCTGAAAAACATTAACTTTAAATAAATAAATAAAATTATATAAGCTAATATTATTATTTATAATAACCATAAATAACTAAAGTTAAATAAACAACTTTTCTTTAAATCGGAATCAAATCACTCAATTTCTTACAGCTCTTGACATCATACTGTGCTAATTTAATGCAATAAATAATAAATTTGCTGACAGCTATTGACATCATACTACGCTAATCTTACCATTTTTTATTTGATAAGACAATTTTTTGTGCTGTCCTTTGCAAAAATGGTTGAACCTCCATATATGAATATTTTTTTTTATTTTATTTTTGCTTTCTATCATCTTTCGCCTGAGATGAATATGTGTCACCTTCTTTAATTCAAAAAATGCCATAGAATATAATAGGAAATCATGCAAATGTACAAAATGTACCTAGCAAATTAGACCTCATGATAGGTGGATGGTTAACTTTGTATATTTGGGAGTAAAGTTCAAGTTATAATATTTTTTCCTTTCCCTATTCGATTAATTAGTATGTGATGGTTATATTAACTATTGAGTATAATTACTTTTATTATAATTTCTATTTCAAATGAATTATAGTTAAATCAAATAGTATTTGTATAATTTATTAGGTTGAATGTGGTATAGAATTACATCAAGGATCATTGTGGATAAAATGTAATCTTACACTATTGACATATTTGATATTTAAATATAAAAATATTGGTAGGGAAACACATCATATATTAATATTAGATATTTTAATATCATATTAATTAAAATATAAACAATTTATTATTTTATTCAACACACACACACACAAAAAAAACAAAAACAAAAAAAACACTATGATAGATAGATAGATAGATATCAAATAGTTACCATAACCAATTTTTAGTCCATCAAGGGATATGATGTGAGCATGTTATAATGCACTGGAAATATAATGTGCTTGCATTATAGCTCCATAGTGACTATGCCTAGGCTAGTCACTAACAAAGCATAAATAAATACAATGTTATAACATGATTTCAAACTTATCTCAATCAAAAATATGATTTCAAACTATATCTATCATTAAAGGTAAGAAAAATAAAGGCTAAGATCATTTTAGACACTCTTTTTTCTTTGAAATGGCCAAACAAAAGAAAGGAATAATTCAAATGCATTTTTGAGCTAATCAAATTACCAATAGAATAGACCACCAAATTTGAGATGTCAAGGAAGTAGGGTTTTTAGGTTTTCAAATGTATAAATTAAATAGAATATCAATATTTTAAATGTTTTGATTTTATATTTAATATTAATTTTTTAAAATTAAAAATACTTCAAACCCTAGTACACCAATTGATGAAATTCTTAATGAAAAGTGAAAACATTGAAAGACAAAGTAAACTCTTCTATCTATCCCTTAACATCCTCCTCAAACAAGTGAAAATTTAATAGATAAAAATGAATGCAATAAAAGGGAACTCCAAGCATATTTAATAGGTTACACAATTCAAATACAACTATTTCGCATGGGACATCTCTTGCTATATTATTGCAATTGATCATCTCTAATATATGGGTGGCCGAATAAATATTGAAATCTAATTTATGTGCATTGTTTATGGATCTTACAATCAATGCATCCATGTACAAAAAGTTGCAAGAGGTTCACTATTAATTGGTGGAAACGCCAAGGCTTGGGATAACTTTTTTGGAAAGATGATGATTTATTTTTTACTATCTTTCATGTAAGAATAACAAGGGGTTTTCCTCCATACTAGTTGAATCATTTGGAAAGAATAAGCCCTAAATGCTAAACCCTAAAACCTTAACATAATATTTAGTGATAAGAAGATCCAATGGGATGCTTTGGCCTATTCTATCATAAAAACACTAGGAAAAATGAAATGTTTCACTAGGAACAATTTTACTCATCCACCTTTGACTCTTGTGGAAAATAGCTAAACTTTGGGGAATTTTTGAGTTCCTCTCTCTTTTTATTTTCCCTCCCATTGATCACAAAAATTATTTTAAATGGTCCCCTACACCGGCTAGATAAAACTAAATGGTTAACTTTGGAACATAGACTTCAATTTTCTTGAGTGGCAACATCCTATTATGGAATATCTATTGCTAAATATAAAGGGATGCAAAAAATCATCATTGTATGTGATTCATAAAGTGTCATTATGATACTTTATGGAGAAGCTACACTAGGTTGGTCAACAAAAGATCTCATTATTAAATGTTGATATATCCCATCTACTATTGGCCACATAATAATCACCCAAACCCTTATAGGGAGAAATAAGTCTACTATTAGGCTAGCCAATTTAGGTCCCTTCACAAATTCCTTTCAAATGTAGAGTACCTTACATAATCTACCTAGGGATGTTCATGCCATGATCTAGGAGGACATAAAATCTAATGATGTGTAAAGATCCAAGGACTATCTTTTAAATTATTTTCTTTTCTATCATTGCCTATAATCATTTCAAGATAGGGATATGGATTATTATATTCAAATAAAGGTTGCATTTTTCAAAAAACTATTTATTGTCCTTTTGCTAATTTAGTTTTGTATTACCCTTTCTCGGCACTATCACTAGTTTTTCTATGAACGGGTTTACAATGAGAGGTGATCTTATACAGATTGAGCCAGATAAATGTAATAAATTCAAGTATAATTATATTGTTTGGTCTTTGATTGAGATGGGAAATCTTACATCCTATGTTGAGGGTATTAAAGGCTTTAAACTATCTCTTTCTATTAAGTTTTATCATTCTTGGGATGATGGTAAAGTTAGCAATGGGAGTGTGTCTTTCACTCTTTCCATGGAGTCTATAGAAACCCCTTTTGTGCTCTTGGTTGAAGGCACGACCTTCCCTAAAAACCTAAAGGGAATTACAAAGATGATTACGTGAGATTCTTTATGGCTAGAGAGAGGATTTCTTGTTTGCAAAATGACTTCAACAGGGAGGACCTTCAAGGTGAATGAAAGGAGGTTGCATTGGTTTTGATGAAATACATTATCCCAGATAATAGGTGTAAGAAATTCCACTCCAAGGTCTTTCTTATGTTAAAAATTATTTAATACATGGTGTTAAAATGAATCTCTTCTACTAGACATTTTCTTCCTTGTCTTAGTCTATAACTATGGCTAGGTCGAAGGAATTGGTCCCCCTTCACCACAGATTAATTCTAAGGCTCTATAATTTCCACTTGGCTATGTCTCCTACTAGTGGACCCTCCATAAACCCTTCTAGTCCCCTTCCTAACCCTACTCTAGTTGTGTCGCTACCCAATATTGCTAAGAGCGATTGCAAAGGTGGCTCTATTTTTGTGAAGATTACCTCCTAGACTAAAATATTGAAAAGTTGGGTTAACCCTCGATGACCTACCAAAATGAAGAAAATTAAACCCCAAGCCAAGCCTTAGAAGGGAAATATTGACAAAGGGCTAGCAATTGAAGAAGTTATCTCTGAGGAATTTTATTTCACTTGGTATAAGGACTTTAAAATATTATCTTGACAACTCTAAAGTCACTATAAGAACCCCTAAGTTCTCCATGCCTTCTCTAGGCCCCCCTCCACCATCTCCTATTTCATTGCTCCATGAATGAGAACTGTTACAGGTTGCAAAAGCTTCTAAGATGAGATAATTTGGAAGATGAAATAAAAGCTTTGAATGGAAAGGTGATCTTGAAAGAGGATAAAAAGGAAATGAATAGGGTAATTACATAAATATAGGGCACTCAAATACAATTAAAAGGAAAATGGAGGAGATGATGGTGTACAATAGTGAAATGGTGCACTTGTAAGAATTAAAATTTAATGCAAGGAAAATAGGAAGAGGTCGAGTGAAGACATGCAAAGAGGAATTGGTCTATGGATATTGTGACTAGTACTGCTATTGAGTAGACTGTAACTATGGTCAAGGTGAAAACAGAGTCCCTTGCTACTTCATCTAGAAAAGGTTTGATCAAAAGGTTATCTTTATATGAAAAGGTGAAAGAGCTTAGCCAATTTTAGTGAGCTATGAAAACCCCCACACTATAGACCACTGGCTTGTGTCTTTTATGGGTGGTATAGGTTTTTTGGTGTCAATTATTTTTTGGTTTAGTATTCTATTATTTTTGTTGGTCTTTGGTTGGTTTTGGTTCTTTTGTTGTCTCTGCTAGTCTTAATGTTGAGTGCTCTCATTCCTTGTGGGACTCCTATTTACTTCCACATGGATTTTATGTAAGGTTTTGGGTCCTCTTCCACTTTATCTAATCAATGAAAGCACTCATAGTATATATTAATGGAAATTTTCTTTGAATTTTTATTTTAATGATATGTTAAATTACATTGATACATATAGTTTCTAGAGAAGAGGCAAACACTCCACACATAATAGTGAGGGGCAACATTACTCCTAAGACAAGTCATAGAGACCCCTAGCTAGGTTAGATATTCAACATATCACGATCCTTTTGATTGTAAAGGAAAGTATTGAAATAAGGACTTTGTAGTCCATCATCTTCCTCATGTAAACATTTTTACATCACAATAGGCCTTTCACATAGAGTGAAAAGGTTAACACTTATACATATTGATGATCTTCTCACCTTTACTATAACTATGGATCTATCTATTAATATACATATGAGGATGTTCATGATGAACAAGGATAGATGAAAGGCACATGCATGGATGAGATAGTATTCATAAACAAGTTGTTTGATAAGATACATAATATTGATGGATATGTAAATTTAAATATAATTTATTAGTTTTTATTTTAAAATATAATATTAACTATATTCATCTATTAGCTATATTTATTCATAAGACCTTTCATTCTTTAAAAATCGGTCGATTGGTTTTGATGCTACCATGATTAACTTGGCTTCTATTTGGGTTTATCTTGAAGAGATCCCATTGGATTTTGGGGATAATGATATTATTTGTCGAATTGCTAATGATATTGGTTAGTTTATCTCTATAAATGTTATCACAAAAGCAGGAACAAGTTTTCCTTATGCTAAATTTTATGTTTTCATTGAATTTGGTTTGGAGTTTCACAATATGATTTTATTTTCTCTCCAATCTTGGTGTCGGGGATAAGGTTCTCACTTATGAGGTAACATGGTTGTATAATTTTCATAATTGTGGTAACTTATTATTGTTTTAGCTTGTTAATGGTAAGGTGACTTCATATGTTATCATAAAATTCGGGATGGAGTTGGTTGATTATGGGAATTGTAGTACCCTTGTCCTAATCAATTCCTAATCTCGGTTTGACCTTGGTTAGTTTATCATAATATAATGATTATAGTCAAATGTTTTGATTTAGTGCATAGCTATTAATGTGGTTTTTGCACCAATTTGTATGCAAGTTATCAATTATCCTATTTCGTGTTATTATCTCGAGCTAACGCTTTCATTAAATTTATATATGTATGCATGTATGACTCTTGGTTGTAGGAGATTTCAGGTACAATACCGCATGGGTGCAAGGTTCGTCTCCGCCTGATTTTGCAGGTTTGAGTGTACCTCTTTAATCCTTAGAGTTGAATTAAGTGGTCGTAAGATCCTCGTTTGACCATAGTCATGCTCAAGTGGGCATCGCCAGTCGTCGTCGGTATTCCCTTTGGTTGGGTTTGCGGGTCATCTGTCTGTTTGGCTTCTTGGGTTGCCTGTTTTGTGTGTATCGTTAAATTGAGTAATTAGTCCTTAGTATTTAATTTGATTAAATATGTGTTTGTGAATTAAAGATTAATGGACTAAATTAAACAGGATTTCTTTATGTGATTATCGTTAATTTGAATTGCTCAATTTAAATTAGTAGCAAGTTCAATTAAATAGTTAATTTTAATGTTAAACTTAATATGTTTATGATGTTGGAAAAGAAAGATTTAAATTTAATTGAAATAGAATTAATTTTATCTTCTTGGCATTTTGGAAATAGAAAGGTTAAATTCAATTATTTGGAAAAATCAATTTTTAGATTGAAAACCAAGTTTAATTTATTGATATAGTTGGAAAAGAATGATTTTTGTGATTTATTTTAAATAAAAATTTTAAATCCAAAACAAAATTTTTTGGTCAAACTTCTCCCATTTAACCTAGACTTTTGTAAAAATATGGGAGATTGATTTTTTTGTTGGAAAAAAATATTTTTTTGGAAAATATTTTGGATGGAAAATTTGGGGATTTTGGAAGGAGAATGATTTCTTGAGTTGTAGGTTGGGGCTCTCCATCAGATCCTTTCCAGGAATGCTTATTGAGGTAGGAATTTTGTTTATCAATTTAGTTATTATTTAAATTAAAAAAAAAGGGGGCTTGAATGTTCTTCATGCAATTTTGGTTTCAAATTCTCCATTGATTGCCCCAAGATTAAGAACGATTGTGGAAATTAGTTAAGATTGGCTGCTTGCTTGTATCTTGTATGAAAAATGAGCTTCCTTATGCCCAAAAAGATTATTTATTTGGATGGTTATTCCACAAATTTCTCTAATTTCGAAAACCTCTATCATTCTGAAAATCTTTATTTTAAGTCTCAAGAAGAGAGTGGCTTTTTATAAAAAATATGGGGGTTTGTTTACAAAAAGATAGAAATATAAATAAAAAATAAAAAATATATATTTCATCACAAAATCGGTTTGTTTTTCGAAATTGAAATTTTATATTTGTTAAAAATATATATATATTAATTTGGGGTCGGAGGGCAGGGAGAGGAGCTCTACCCGTGCCTCCTTCCCCCTTCGCGGGTCGCAGTCGGCGGGGTCTACAACCCCCGCGGTGGCCGCAACAAGTGGCGACCCCTGTGGTGGCCGTGGGACCTGCGTCCACTGCGGTTGCGTGGCTCCACGGCTAGGGCAAGACCGCCCAACCCCTGCGTGAGGGAGGTGGGCCTGGCCACCCTCGCCACCCCCCTTCTTTTTTAGTATGTTTTAAAATTGTTTTTTTTAATTATCAAAAAAAAATCTATGTTAATTTAATATTATAATAAATGTATTTTTAATTATGAATAATTTGTTCATTAAGTAATAATTAATGGTTAATTTGTTATTAATTAATTGTATAATGTTAAATATACATTAATTAATATTCAAATCCTATTTTATTATTAATGCATATTTTTCTAATTAATTACTTGATTTGTTAATAGTGTTATTAATTATTAATTGTTTATATTTTATTAATCGTGGATTAATAAGCGTATATTAATTAATAGTTAATTTTGGCATTCTTTTCTATATGTGTAAGGAAATAATTGTTAAGTTAGGAATGGACTATCTTTAATTGGATTCCTTATATGTTTATGTTTCCTTGATCCGTATAGTGTAACTGGGCTTGGAAAAGACAAATTTGGAGGAATTATTTTTGAACCAGTATGACAATGATGTTATAATTGAAGTTTAAATATCATATTTAGTTGGTTAATGGTTGTTTAATTATATTCATGTGAAATTGGTTTAAGAACTCGTAATGGTGTATTTATGTATGTTCGATGCAATTGAACCTTAGAGAATTAGAAAACCAAGAATGATTTGTACTTAGATGAGGTAGATAACTGCAATCTAACTTAGATCATTTAGAAAACTTGATCGACATTTAATGTTTAAATCATTTTGGAAAAGATTGTATCTGCTGGTTATTGCCTATGCGAGTTTAATTTCTGTATTCGCTTTTTCTTAAGTAATGGCAAGCCTTGCTTTGTTTGATTGGACCCTGTCGTATGGTTGATTTGGGTACCTGTTTCTGTCCTCAGTCTCGAGTTGACTATTATTTTGTTGTGGTGTTGTATTGGTCATATCCTTTATGTGGGTGTTGAATGTTGATTCGTGGTTGACCATAGTTGGTCAGGTCTTTCGTTAGAGTATTGTCAGTAAGTGTACCTCTTTTGAGTCATGTTTGACCAAATGGTTGTTCCCTCCTTTTTGAACTCTGTTTGCTTGACCATGTGCATTCCTTGGTTTCTAAGATCGCTTGAATATAGTCTAGTGTCGTATGGGAAAGTGGCTTTCGATTGTGGGTCGTGCCCAAAGTGGTTGCTGGGTAACCCATTGAGAGTGAGTCTAATAAGTGATAACCTAACATTAGATTAGAATGTTAATCACTAAGTAAGATAATTGTGCCTCACACATGGGATGAGTGCTAACACAGACTCGACATGCTGTGAGAAGGCCTGAAATGGCAAACCATCATCCCTGTCTTCACGAAAGGATGAGTGGGTCCACATGAGGCTTGGATGGGCTGGAGGTTCGGATTAGGTTGCCAGGGTAACCCAGTGTATGGGGCCAAAACCTATGAAGACCTACCATGGTAACCATACTAGGTTGTGTGATGACACTTGTCCCTACGTTCGCTAGTGTGTGGTTTTATGGTCTTGATAGGAGCACCTTTTTTGGAGTCGTCTTGTTTCTTATGCCCTTGTGAGAACCTGAATTCATGCTAGACCTTGGGTTACGATGACTCAGTTTTGTGGATTCTCTAGTGGACCTTTGTATTAGCTTCGATTATGTTCAGTTGGATCCTTTCCTTTTTAGGGATCAATTATGTATTTATTGACCAATGTGGTCGTTTGTATATTGGTTATGTTTCACCTTGATGGTAGGATTGTAAATAATGAGAACCTCATGTATTCTTAACTTTATTAATTATCAAAGGGGTCTTGCAGTTGAGCAGACCCGGAGATGCATCCCTTTAGGAGTGAACTCCGAGATTATCTTGGTGTTATGTGATGCTTTTGTTCTTATGTTTCATGTTTAGTGTTAGCATGTATGGATGACATTTTGATAGAATGTATAAGTGGGTTAGAAGAAATTAATCTTAAATGCATGTATGCAGTCATCTTTTAAATGCTGAAATGGGATCATGAAAGATTGTAGATTAGAGCAATGGAATATATTCAGTTATTGATAATGAAATTAAGTACGCATGGAAAGAACTCTTTAGTTTATGATGAAATTAAAATATGTTATTAAATTAGATGCATGACTTAAATTCTAATGAAAGTTTGAATGAAGGGTATAGATAAATCTTAATGGGTGAACCTTATGTTGTGAACTATATTTTCATCTATCTGAAAGAAATTATCCTTGTTTAAGAATTATCTTGTTAATAGATTATCAACTTATTGGATTTATTAGTGTGAGTTAAGTTAAATGTTTAATTAAATAATCACGTTGGGAAACCCTTTAGGTGTCAATTGATGTCTTCTGCTATGTAATCTGAATTTTGATATCTCGTTGTATCTTAATGTTGTGTAACTTTAAAAAAAAAAAATTATTGCACTATATTCTTGTGTTTTAGCTTTATCCCTTCAGGGTTTCCTGGTGGGGCATTACATTTGGTTTCAGAGCCCATGTTGCAAACACTGGGATCTCTAGTGTCGTGTATGCCCTTAGTTGGTGTGAGGTGTATCGACCTTATGTGAATGCTTTTTCTCCTCTTTGTATGTGAGTGATTGAGAAGACCTTAACTTGTGTGTAATGCGTGTGTTCACACCTTGTTTTCACCTTCTTGATGTTGGTGTTTTGAGTGATTGATTGTGCTTTGTTTGCTTATTGATGTCTTGGTCTACGATTACTCAGATTTTGAAAGAGAGTCGTATGTACCTTCCTTATTGATTGTTGTACTCTTTAGACTAATCCATTTGGGTTAGTCAGTGCTTGTCTTGAATCTGAAAGTACGAAAGGTGTTTGTTTAAGATTATGATCTAGCTTAGTGTTGTCCACTTGAAGGACTAGTATGGTAAATGTTGAGTGCTTATTTTGGAGCAAATTGAATGATTATCACCATTCCTCTTTCCCTCTAGAAACTAAATGTTTGTGATATGTATAGTTATCTCTGATTTGAGTTTCTTTTTGCGAGAAAAAGGGGTGTGACTTCTTGAGCCCTTGTGTGAGCCTTATGACACTTCTGTGTTTTAGATTATAAAAGGGCTTTGGGTTGAAAGTTCATTTTGGTTATTGGGAGAAAATGGTGTGTTTATATTAAAGAATTCTCCATGTGTTTAGTAGAAGTAACATAATTAAATTATATCTTAAGTAATGTGCACTAATATGTGAATAGTTGTTATGTGAAACTACTTTGTTTGTAAAAAGAAGTATTAAAGGGAACATGTTATAGTAGCTTTGAGAGTGTATTAATGTGTTCCACGAAAGATTGTTTTATGTGTTTCATTAAACCAGTTTGATTGAGGATTTATTTTAGCAATGCTCCATTGAACTTGCTTTTGGGTATATGTAATTGCCTTATTATGTTTGGAAAGTGCGATGAAAAGTTTGTTTGATGTGCATGCATTAATATGTTTTCTTTTGGTGATAGCTCCTTGCTTACCTTTTGATCGTAATTTGATTTTCAATGATAGGTTGAAAAATGTGATATGTGTCTGTGTTGTATTAAAATAGTGAGTGTTCTTAAGAGGTCTAGTATTATCGAAAGATTGTCTATTTTGATCTATGTTGTTTGGAAAACTAGAACATTCTGTTGCAACCATAATTATTGGAAATGCCATGTTAGGCTATTTTGCATCCTTCTAAAATGGCAGCGAAATGAAAACCGTGCAATTGAAATGATAGGCTTATAGTGAGAAATTTTATATTGTAGTGTGATTTTGTTGATCTTGTGTCCGTGTAGGAAATAGTTTGGTTATCAAACTCTTTTTCCCTTCTCATTGCCTATATCATAATATTTTTAGAGATGCTACGAAGAATGCATTGATTTAAATAGAATGCTTCTAACGCATATGAAATGGTATGTTTGCTTTTGGACTTCTTATGGAAAGATTAAAGTCTTAAGATTCAGAAATAAACTTGCATAGTTAGTAATGTGAATTCGAATGCTTATTGAAATTCGAGAAAGATATAGGAATGATGTTATTTCCTTTTGTAATTGTGAATCTTTAATAATTTCAGTACCTAATTCTAGAATAAGCTTGATTCAGCTATTCATGTGGGAACCATTATTTAAACCTTCCTTGAGTAGATGATAGCATACTAGAAAGTACTCCCCGTAAATGTGACTAAACCAGTACTGGTGTATTCGTGTGTAATGTAAGAAACCAGTGCTTATTATATGTGCCCATGGGTTGGTGAAGTAATCAACCATGGAGGATATGTTGCTTATGAGTATGGGAAACCATACTGTTTATGTGTTGTTGCTTATTTGTTTCCCTACTGAGTACCAAACCTTGGGTTGTAGGTAATTCAGTATGTTAATGGGTAATATTCGAAGTCACCATTCCTTGAATAGTATGGATTCGCGTATGAGTAATTTCAGCACAAAGCAACTTTAGCTTCTCTATTTCGAGGAATGATATAGTTATACTATAAAACTGTATCAAAGGTGTACTCAATACTTTCCCTTTTGATGAATCTATTTATAGGTTTATGTGTGTTAGCCTATTCCTCTCCTTTATTTGAGCATTTTGATGGCATTTCTAGAGCATAGTGATGGTGTATTTTGGAGGATCCTTTGCCTTGTCTTCATGAAAGGTAGGTTTATCCACATGAGCTACTAGTTAGTATGTGCTGGTGGACATATGGGTGGACCTTAGTCATGTATACCTCTGGCTTATGATGAGTATCCTTATACATATGTCGCTATGTAGGACGTGACCTACACGTGCTTGTTTCCGTGAGGTACACTACCATGCGAGATATGTCCATTGCGTGTCTTCTCCGCTTGGGGTATTGCCATGCCGCGTGACGACATGATGCGGGGTGATGTCGAGGTGCACACTGCCATGCCATGTGGGTAGTGTGACTATGTCACACCACATGATGAGCTACTTAGATGACTAGATGATTGTTCCTTCCTTCCTCATTGGTGGCTAGATGCTAGTCACATAGTGATGTTATGTGCAGTTGTGATAATCTTATTTATTTCTTTGGGGACCAGCAATTTATTTTACTTTGACTTTGAAGGTTTAGCCACAATCTTGTGATCTTTTGCTTACTTGATTTGGTGTTGCAAATTCTGGATTGTTTTCTTGCCTTAATGTTGGAATTGATGATTTATTATCTTTATTCATCTATACTTTGATGGATAAACTGGTTTATCCTTATTGTTTTCATATGTTGGTCTTGTGTTGAAATGTGAAATTCCTCTCTAAGGACGTATGAGACGGACTTGGTAGAGTGTGTACGAGGAAGTAGATGTAAGGAACCTTGAGGATGGGGGTATGTGAGGCTGTGATGCAGCTAGGATCCACTACCTACCTATGTGTGGTGACTATCTCTTGAGGGATAACCACCTTACTCAACAAGGGATGTTCATGAAGGTCTTGTATGGAAGGTAGCACCGCTATGGCGTGCCTAGCACCATAGAGCCTTGAGTGAGATATTGGATATTTATGATCATATCATTGTTCTGAGATCATGCATAGAGATGCTGATCATGCATGTTATCTTTGACTGAGCATTAGACATGCTCACATGTGGCCTTTTGAGTTATGCATTCCAGTTTGTGGATGGTTATTATTTGTATCATGGAGTAAATTGTGTTAACTTGTCACTATGTTATGGGACATAGTCTTTGGAAAGGTTTTCTTATGCCTGGCAAATGTAAACAATTGAGTTATTTACGTTGCTCTTATTCATGAAAGTTAACTTGGTTGTAGAAATTAAAATTTTGAAGCTAGTTCTATGCGATAAAGTTTTATGAAAAAGATGGATTGGTAAAAGAAATTGATCATGATGGCATGTTTTTTGGTCATATTTGGTAGATGAATATGGTAATTGTTGTTTACCTCTTTGTAATGCATTAACTTGGTGTAATGAAAGGGAGAAAATTCTTGTTCCTCTACTATGATTATTGATGATTCCTGGAATATTTTAAGAAGTGTATGGTTTTAAGATGTATCTTGCCAATGGATAATGACATTTGTAAAGGACTTAGCAATAACATTTCATTTATTTATGGAAAGATTCCTATGTGCAATTTAATATTTGTTGAATGAGTTTCAGGGCTAATGCGTGCGACATGTTCTCCATCTAGGCTTATGACTTCCAGGAGTAAGTCAGAACCTAGGGGGGAAGAATGCAGTACCCCTGCCCTAATCAATTCCTAATCTTGGTTTGACCTTGGTTAGTTTATCATAATATAATGATTATAGTCAGATGTTTTGATTTAGTGCATAGCTGTTAATGTGGTTTTTGCACCAATTTGTATGCAAGTTATTAATTCTCCTATTTCATGTTATTATCTCGAGCTAACAGTTTCATTAAATTTATATATGTATGCATGTATGACTCTTGGTTGAAGGAGATTTTAGGTACAGTACCGCATGGGTGCAAGGTTGATCTCCGCCTGATTTTGCAGGTTTGAGTGTGCCTCTTTAATCCTTAGAGTTGGATTAAGTGGTCGTAAGATCTTCGTTTGACCATAGTCGTGCTCAAGTGAGCATCGTCAGTCATCGTCGGTATTCCCTTTGGTTCGGTTTGCGGGTCGTCTGTCTATTTGGCTTCTTGGGTTGCCTGTTTTGTGTGTATGGTTAAATTGAGTAATTAGTTCTTAGTATTTAATTTGATTAAATATGTGTTTGTGCATTAAAGATTAATGGACTAAATTAAACAGGATTTCTTTATGCGATTATCGTTACTTTGAATTGCTCGATTTAAATTAGTAGCAAGTTCAATTAAATAGTTAATTTTAATGTTAAACTTAATATGTTTACGCTGTTGGAAAAGAAAGATTTAAATTTAATTGAAATAGAATTAATTTTATCTTCTTGGCATTTTGGAAATAGAAAGGTTAAATTCAGTTATTTGGAATAATCAATTTTTAGATTGAAAAGCAAGTTTAATTTATTGATATAGTTGGAAAAGAATGATTTTTGTGATTTATTTTAAATAAAAATTTAAATCCAAAATTAAGAAATTTGGTCAAACTTCTCCCGTTTAACCTAGACTTTTGGAAAAATATGGGAGATTGATTTTTTTGTTGGAAAAAAATATTTTTTGGAAAATATTTTGGATGGAAAATTTGGGGATTTTGGAAGGAGAAGGATTTCTTGAGTTGCAGGTTGGGGCTCTCCATCAGATCCTTTCCAGGAATGCTTATTGAGGTAGGAATTTTGTTTATCAATTTAGTTATTGTTTAAATTAAAAAAAAAATGGGCTTGAATGTTCTTCATGCAATTTTGGTTTCAAATTCTCCATTGATTGCCCCAAGATTAAGAACTATTGTGGAAATTAGTTAAGATTGGCTGCTTGCTTGTATCTTGTATGAAAAATGAGCTTCCTTATGCCCAAAAAGATTATTTATTTGGATGGTTATTCCACAAATTTCTCTAATTTTGAAAGCCTCTATCATTCTGAAAATCTTTATTTTAAGTCTCAAGAAGAGACTGGTTTTTTTTTTTAAATATGGGGGTTTGTTTAAAAAAAGATAGAAATATAAATATAAAACAAAAAATATATATTTCATCACAAAATCGGTTTGCTTTTCGAAATCAAAATTTTATATTTGTTAAAAAAAATATATATATTAATTTGGGGTCGGAGGGCGGGGAGTAGAGCTCTACCCACACCTCCTTCCCCCTACGCAGGTCGCAGCCAGTGGGGTTTGCGACCCTCGCGGCGGCCGCAGGAAGTGGCAACCCCCTTGGTGGCCGCGGGATTTGCTTCCACCACGGTGGCGCTGCTCCGCGGCTAGGGCACGGTCTCCCAACCCCTACGTTAGGGAGGTGGGCCCGACCGCCCTCGCCACCCCCCTTCTTTTTTAGTAGGTTTTAAAATTGTTTTTTTTAATATATATTTTTTATTTATGAAAAAAAAAATATGTTAATTTAATATTATAATAAATATATTTTTAATTAAGTTTTTTAATTATGATTAATTTGTTCATTAAGTAATAATTAATGGTTAATTTGTTATTAATTAATTGTATATTGTTAAATATACATTAATTAATATTCAAATCCTATTTTATTATTAATGCATATTTTTCTAATTAATTACTTGATTTGTTAATAGTGTTATTAATTATTAATTATTTATATTTTATTAATCATGGATTAATAAGCGTATATTAATTAATAGTTAATTTTGGCATTCTTTTCTATATGTGTAAGGAAATAATTGTTAAGTTAGGAATGGACTATCTTTAATTGGATTCCTTATATGTTTATGTTTGCTTGATCCGTATAGTGTAACTGGGCTTGGAATAGACAAATCTGGAGGAATTATTTTTGAACCAGTATGACAATGATGTTATAATTTGGTTAATGGTTGTTTAATTATATTCATGTGAAATTGGTTTAAGAACTTTTAATGGTGTATTTATGTATGTTCGATGCAATTGAACCTTAGAGAATTAGAAAACCAAGAACGATTTGTACCTAGATGAGGTAGATAACTACAATCTAACTTAGATCATTTAGAAAACTTGATCGACATTTAATGTTTAAATTATTTCAGAAAAGATTGTATCTGCTGGTTATAGCCTATGCGAGTTTAATTTTTGTATTCGCTTTTGCTTAAGTAATGGCAAGCCTTGCTTTGTTTGATTGGACCCTGTCGTATGGTTGATTTGGGTACCTATTTCTATCCTTGGTCTCGAGTTGACTGTTATTTTGTTGTGGTGTTGTATTGGTCATATCCTTTATGTGGGTGTCAAATGATGATTCATGGTTGACCATAGTTGGTCAGGTCTCTGGTTAGAGTACCATCAGTAAGTGTACCTCTTTTGAGTTGTGTTTGACCAAATGGTTGTTCCCACCTTTTTGGACTCTGTTTGCTTGACCATGTGTATTCCTTGGTTTCTAAGGTCGCTTGAATATAGTCTAGTGTCGTATGGGAAAGTGGCTTTTGATTGGGGCCACGCCCAAAGTGGTTGCTAGGTAACCCATTGAAAGTTAGTAGAATGTTAATCTCTAAGTAAGATAATTGTGCCTCACACATGGGACGAGTGCTAACACAGGCTCGACATGCTGTGAGAAGGCCTGATATGGAAAACCATCATCCTTGTCTTCACAAAAGGATGTGTGGGTCCACATGAGGCTTGGATGGGCCTGAGGTTCAGATTAGGTTGCTCGGGTAACCCAGTTAATGGGCTCGGAACCTAGGAAGACCTGCCATGGTAACCATACTAGGTTGTGTGATGACACTTGTCCCTACGTTAGCTAGTGTGTGGTTGTATGGTCTTGATAGGAACACATTTTGTGGAGTCGTCATGTTGCTTATGCCCTTGTGAGAACCTGACTTCATGCTAGACCTGGGGTTACGATGACTCAGTTTTGTGGATCCTCTAGTGGACCTTTGTATTAGCTTCGATTATGTTCAGCTGGATCCTTTCCTTTTTAGGGATCAATTATGTATTTATTGACCGATTATGTGATGCTTTTGTTCTTATGTTTCATATTTAGTGTTAGCATGTATGGATGACATTTTGATAGAATGTATAAGTGGGTTAGAAGAAATTAATCTTAAATGCATGTATGCAGTCATCTTTTAAATGCTGAAATGGGATCATGGAAGATTGTAGATTAGAGCAATGGAATATATTCTGTTATTGATAATGAAAATAAGTATGCATGGAAAGAACTCTTTAGTTTTTGATGAAATTAAAATGTGTTATTAAATTAGATGCATGACTTAAATTCTAATGAAAGTTTGAATGAAGGGTATAGATAAATCTTAATGGATGAACCTTATGTTGTGAACTACATTTTCATCTATCTGAAAGAAATTATCCTTGTTTAAGAATTATCTTGTTATTAGATAATCAACTTATTGGATTTATTAGTGTGAGTTAAGTTAAATGTGTAATTAAGTAATCGCGTTGGGAAACCCTTTAGGTGTTAGTTGATGTCTTCCGCTATGTAATTTGAATTTTGATATCTCGTTGTATCTTAATGTTGTGCAACTTTAAAAAAGAAAATTATTGCACTCTATTCTTGTGTTTTAGCTTTATCCCTTCGGGGTTTCCTGGCGGGGCATTACAGGAATTCAAAGAAGGCTTTAGGTTCCTTATGTTATAGGAATATATTTTGATTGAAAGAACCTCCATTGAGAAACTTATTTTAAAATATCTCTATTTTACTTTTAATGGTAAGGAGCTAGAATTTAATGGTAGAGTCCACTTTGATAAGGCTAATGTGAGAAAATAATCCCCTTATAAGGTTAACCAAAAAATTGTAGATGTCTATGAGAGTTATTCAACTAAGTTTTAAAATAATTGTAGTCTATTCTCTCTGCCTATATAGATGCATTGGGTGTAGATGGTTTTTAAACCACCTTTCTAATATGCTTTTGTCCTCCTTATTCCCTCATTCTTTGAGGGATTCTTTTGGTTTCCTGCTATGACCAAAATTAATTTTCAATCAAAAGTTGTCTTATCATTTTTATGAGAGATGATTATGCATTTCTCAATAAAAAAAAAATTGTGTTTCTCCTCATAGGTTAGCTACTTCTTAAATAGAATTTTCCTTGTCAAAAAATCCATTAGTTTAATTAATAGATTCATAGGTATATTCTCACCTTATCAGCTCTGTCTTCTAGGTGGAACTTCCTCTCATTATCCCTTTCAGAAATTGAATATTTTTATTATTATCCTTTGAGGAGTTTGAAATGGAAAATTTTTCATATTACTTTAGTTAACTCCATGACCTATTTAATAAAATCATTTATTTGAACTTATCCCAATTCATCAATTTTACTCATCTAATATATATTTTAATACCCTCATTCCTTCATCTTTTTCCATGAATGGAGTCTATGTTCAAGTCTATTTCATTAAAATTCAGAATTGATAAATATATTCTTATGCTACTTAGTCACATCCACATCCATTAATGACAAAATCACTTTAATTATCTTGATGTTGAGGTTTTCCTTGAAATTAAAAAATATAATTATTGTTTATTACTATTAGTTTAGGTATATTCTCAACCTTTTACTTTCATATTTTTTAATTTCATGTTACAAGTAGTAAGGTTATATGGACTTTTTTGGGGACTTCATTTTTTATTTTTTGGTGGTAAGACAAGATATGGTAGTAATAAAAGACATTTGTTTGATTTTGAATCTCTTATATTATGATTGCATTAGGTACATTGATATATAGTATAATCTAATTTACAAGATGAATGAATCGTAAAAAGAGGGAAATGGATCTCTTCACTTATCGATCCAATCTAAAGCTCTTAATTCCTCTCATAACATAGAAAAATGAATAGGTCTAGTTGTTACCCTCAAGCAAGAACAAGACACTTGGGTTCTATTCCTTTCTTGCAAAAGATTGAGATAGTGAGTTGTCTGTGAGTGAAATAGGCTCGAAATGGTAAAATGACACAATATAATAGAATTTAGAAGATATAGAATGAGAGTAAGAAACAATAAAGGAGATGTAGAATAAGGACACAAAGAAGAACTTAGTACTAAAATCTAGAGCTAATTATGTTAGATATAAGCATTTGATTCCCTAGCTTGGAGGTGATAGATGATATAGGAGATGATGATAAATGGAATTGTGAATCTTTGCACACCTATATCATGAAAATATGAATCAAACTAGCTATTTATAGACGCATTAGGTGACTTAGTCTAGGAGTTTTCATCCATTCGGAGTGGTAATATTTATCACTGTCTTCTCTACTCATCTATAAATTTATTACTAGTGTATCTCCACATACACACACATGAAATGGGGAAAAAAGGTTCACTATACAAGGGCTTACCTAAGTCAAACCTTGTGTTGGTGTTCCCACCTCTATAACAATGCTGATAAAGAAAGAAATTATCTCCTCAAAGACAAAGCCTTAGTAACTGATTGATGCAGAGGTAAAGGTTCAACTCAGTACAATATGGATATATTTCACAAAAATAGGCTCATATCTCTATTATCACTCTTCTCATACTCCAAAATATCCCTCACAAGGCCACCATGCTTCAATGGATCACAAGCACCAACTTTGGTCATCACAAGACTTGAGCCCTTACACATGGGCTTGCACTTTCATGGAGGTATTAAACACAAAGCATGAACATTGTTTAGGAATTGTACCATCACAACAGTTTCAACCCAAGGTCTGCAATACATTCCACTCACCTTTTACTATCAAAATATGGACATCAACACATTAAGGGTTGATAACTTTAGGACTAAGACACTGTCCTAGTTATGACAGTCAACACCATTGATTAAAGACCACACCACTACTAATTAATGCCTAAACCATATGTTCCTTGATGAGTAAAAATTCTACCCAAGTATGTTAATTCCAAATTTAAACCTTCCTCCTTTTGGTTTCATCCAACATATCATCTGTCAAACTCTTGTATGACAACCCTATGACTATGACAACAAGGTCATTAGGAAATTCCTCTCCACGTAGACATTCTTTAATTATTATGACTCCAAACTTCCTTCTAGGGGTGAATTGGGACTCCACTCTCCCCTCTCTATCATCAAACTTTCATAAATATTATTTACTTTATCTCCCAGCCATATCCTTCAACCTCACTGTCTTTTAATGTCTGATACATTGAGATATCAAAATGTTCTCATGCCCAAGCACGTGCCAAATCCAAATTGGAACCCTGCACACAACATATTATGGTACATAACATAAATATAGGTCTTCCCATACATTTGGGTGATTTTTTAGGCATGGGAGACCAAATTACTCATTTTTTCTTCTCTTGGTAAACCCTAGGTAGGGTATAGACAGTTTTTAAGAAAATTATGATTTCTTCTTCAAAATGCAATGAAATCCAATGCCACAAAAACCAAAACAATATTAATTCACTACCTAGTCATATCCAATTGCTTTCAAATTAGAATAAAATTAATTTTACTATGAAAATTTTAGAGAATCAAACTATAAGGTATGGAAAAACAGTGAAAAAGACAGAAACTCAAAATTTTATTATCTTTTTTTTTTCCTTCAATACTTCCACCACATTTCATTTTACCTCCCTTACACATATAAATACTAACTAAACAAAAACCAACCCTCAAACCAACTCTAACATTTTTTTTGAATGTTATGACCGTAGGGTGTACATTTTTTCACAAATTTTGTATATTTTGCTTTGTGATAGCATTGCAACTTTTTAACAAACTTGACAACATGATCCCAAAACTTGTCATATTGACTCCAAATCCCCTATTTATCCTCTATACATTCTTAGATGGCCTCATTATATCACCTCAATCCATATTGGGCATTTTTACATGCTTTGATCATCTTTGACCTTATTAGGACCGTATAGGTCACTATGAGCTTAATGACTTTAATAGCCTTACAAAATGATTTAAATTGACTTTAAATGGTCCTTATAACCTTACATATGCCAAAACATTACAAACCAAAATAAATGCAAAAGCCTTCATGAGGCATCCAAAGGAGTAGGTGCTCCTACACCAATGATAAATGTTCAAATTATAATATTACCTTAGGTATGAAGCACTCTCAAGGAGTTCCACAAAAAGGTAGTGACACAATTCTCTTTTGGATGTCCTCCAAGTCCTAGTGCAATAACATAATGATAATTATAAATAAGAAGCAGGAATCAATACTTGTGTTTAGAACGATTGATATCTCATTCCTTGTATGTTTTTTATACATTGAATTAGACTATAATACTTGATATATGTTATGATGGATAAAATATCCTCTCTATATAGGGATAATAAGGTTATTTCAAGAATAGGCTAACAAATAATTATTAAATTGCAAATATTGAGACTAGATGATGAAAGATAAATTTTGAAACTCATAATACACCAAATTGGAAACGCTTTTGGTAGGAATAGAAATTTGGGACGTTGGGTCCACCCAAAAATGGTCATATGAAATAGAGAGTCAAGTATTGAGGCCCTTAGCATAGGACTTGATTTTGGAGTTCTTTTTTAAATTTGGTTTAAGTGTAGGATTTTAGGTGAAGTTTAGGATATCATAGAGCATAATGGTCTTAAAATGAATTAGGGAAAATCATGCTAAATTAGGTGCAAAATAGAACAAGAAATTATTTGGGTAAACAATCTACGATTCTACAAAATGGAAGATCATCATTTAGAAGATTGAAAATTTGTTAATATATCAAATTTTTAAATAAAACTAGTTACCTTTGCCCTTTTATCTGAACCTTACATGTTATATTTCAATCATCTCATGGTTGTTTTTGTTTATGTTGGATTGTAATTTATAATCTAAAATGGGAGAATACTAGGAGTGTGGTTATATAGACCTTGAAAATAATATGTGTGTCATGTACCTTCAATAAATTGGGAACAGACATGTTGATTCTTAGGGAGTGATTGGATGTATAATTTAATTATAATTTTTTTTTCCTCGGTTTGTTCATTAATTATAATTCCATTAATGTGGATGTTACTTACAAAATTGATTGTTATGAAATATTTTGAATCCAATTACATCAAAATTCATAGTGATTTTATTTCAATAACCATATCATTATGCTTAAAATAGATGTTGTCTCTCTTTAGTGTTCAATGTTTCCTTCAATATGGCTATTCCACATGCATCAAGTGTGACATGTTTTTATTTTTATGTGTTAGTAAATTTTCTTATTGATAATTTTGATTATATAATTTTATAATTTTTATTTTATATTATAAAGTTTGATCATAGTATCATTTAAGAAAATTTGTACACATAATCCACATAAATAAACTATTTCTTTTATTATATTCTCAATTAATACAGATTATTGGTTGTCAAATATGAGTTTCCTAGTCATTTTTAAAATGTAAACAAGGGATTGGTAATGGAATTGGAGAGTAGAAATAGAAAGGAAACAAGATGGAGAGAAAAAAAAAGGAACAAAAAGTAGTTTGGATGTTGATGTAGACTGGAGTTGAATTATAAAACAAAATTGATGTATTCTAGTACTATGAAAGAAGTCTAAATACAAAATGATTGCATTGGTTTTTTAAGAGTGAAGATTAGTTATAATGAAATCCAAAAAGCCATGGTAGTATAAAGGAACTGAATGGTAACCAAATATTTATGATAATAGTTTTTGATAATAGAATCTATTCCCTCACTTTTTTTGTTGTTGTGATTAAATTTTCTAAATGATATGAGTTGAAATAATGGAGGATTATAAATAATGGATTAATATTTATTGGCACAATTTATTTAACTATAATAATCATTAATTTCTAAGAATGTCATTTTTAATCAAGAGCAAGTGTTTGTTGTTTTTGATATTGATAGCTCTTGTGTGTATCATTGAATGTATATGTTCGAGTGCTTAAAAGTTAGCTAAATAAATTTGAAAACTTACTTTTTGGTTGATTTTTAGAGGGAAGGAGGTGCAAAATGTAAATAAATCCGCAATCAGAGAGGAGAATTTTTTTGAATCCATGTATTTAGTTTTTTGAAACAAATATGTGTGTGTGTGTGGACTATCAATGTTGAGATAGAGAAGCACATATGATAGAAAGGGAACAAGTAAACCAAGTGTAAAGAGGCACAAGCTAACCAAAATAAAATGCAAATAAGTATTCAAGCTACCTTAGGTGTGTAATGTAATAAGAGTGGGTTGAGACCTTTAGAGTTAATTTTGATTATCGAAAAAGAGTCAACCATGAAATATAGTTGTAGAGCCCATGTATGAAGTAGAGAGGTGGAAAATGTGATTTAGATAGTGCAGAAGTAAGGTAAATATATATGAGTAAAATAAGGATTAATTGAGAATAGAGGATGTTGATCCTTATCCATGTATCATATAATTAAAGGCAATAGATGTACATTTACAATTTTATTTTGGTAATGAAAATATTTTATTTTAGTTTGTTGATCAACTTATTATATATGGGTTCAATCTAGTTATATGTTCTTTCTTATGAGTCATACTCATTGTGTGTAAGGTAGTATGCATGCCTAGTGCGTATCATTGAATCTTCTCATTCAACTGAGAGAAAATCTTTTCATTTGTGTTGTGTGTTTGCATAGCTTGGGTTGGTCTACTTAATAGAATTATTATTAGATTGAATTCATTACCAAAGTGAGAAAGCTTAGCTATCATAAATATTAACTTTGAATACTTATATATAAATATTTGTATAATTTATTTATCAAAATTATTTATGTAAAAAATACTTTGAAATAGATCAATTACATTTTTAATTGTAAAAAATAACAAAAAGATTTAAATTGTCCTACTTTAAACAAATATAATCATGATATCTAAATTCACAATAAAAAACCAACACATGGGTGAAATAAACCTTGAACTATAAACTACCATCAGAACTTACGGAAAACTAAAATAACAACTAAAATATCAAAAAAATAAAAAATCCACAATATCATAGTAGCTTGAATCTGAAGCACTCCGACAAGCTCTAAATACAACCTTGAGCCCTTACTCCATAGAACTTTGTATTAAACTCATACCATTGTCCTAAGATCGCACCAAACAATTTGCATGGCCTAAACCCCTCGAACAATAAAACTCCAATACTTGAACACAATTTCCCAATAAAAAAAACCACTTAACTGAGTGTCATGGTTCATCTTGATGTCTAGCACTATCCCTTTTTTCAATTTTTTTGTTTTTACTTTTAAATTGTCTGAGCTATGATTTCTGAAGGCTTTGATTTTATTTCATCAGAGTAAGAATCACTTCAAATCATAATCTGATCTCTAAGAGTGTTTGTACCAATTGATTGAATCTTAGGCATTGGTGATGCGTAAAGAAGGTATTGGTCACAGTGCAGAAACAAAAGGAAGAAAGCATCCAACATATATAGGCGTAACGAAAAGGATGTGGGGAATGTGGGTGTCAGAAATTAGAGTGCCAAAGAAGAAAAAGAGGATATGGCTGGGGTCATTCCCCACACCAGAGACGGCAGCTCGTGCACATGATGCAGCCACTTTGGCCTTAAGAGGGGATTGTGCCAATTTCAATTTCATTTTTCCTGAATCCTCTCATTCCCTCCCTTCAAAAGACAACAAATCTCAATATTCAATGTGTAAGAGGAGTCCCAAAAATAAAATCATTTTGTGATTCATCCCTAGACTCATATCCTTTTTTTCTTTCTCAGTTCTCCAATTTAAGTTCCATATATTTTGAAAGAAAATTAGAAATGTTCACCCATTTCTTCTAGTCTCTTACCCACACCTAGAACTTAACATTTTCCAATGTTAACAAGGGTTTTTATAGGTCTCTCCAACTATACCACAAAATTGAGAAGATTCATGAGATGAATAAGTATACCTTCAATATAACTCAATTTGAGTTGGAAAGATTTTCCATGGGTCTCATTCAATAATAATGACATTTATAAAATATTAAATTATCTTATTATGGTATTTATATTTGAGTGGAATAGAATAGTAAGGAATTAAATATTTTAAAGCAACTCCTACAATTATAACCATCTGAAATTCGTAATATATCAATAGGTTCAAGATAAATATCTAGCTATCCACCTTGTTGAAATAATTCGCACAAAGAATGTATGATTCTTCTCAATCTATTACTTGTCTACATATGAGAAATATATTCGAATACATTAATATTTAAAGGAAGGTCAAACATGTAAATTAAATAAGCAATGTTGCAATTTTCCACCTCCCGAACTACCCTTGAGGAAAATTTTCTCTATAACTTCTAAAGAAAATCATGAACATGTGTACATTCATGAATGGTTTCCTTCAAACATTCTAACTAAAGTTAGATATCTAAAAGGAATATTAACTATTTAAAATATGTAAATAATGTGAAGTTTATATATTAACTCATATAAAATTCAAAAATATAAAAAAATTGCAAAACACTGAAAACCATAAAATCAAAATCCAAAAGCCCAAAAATATCTTTGATTTTAAATAAGGTTTAGATACTAACCATTATTCACCAATCCCACAAATTCTATATGATAAACACTAGATTAACCATTGTCCATCCTAAAGAAAATTTTCTACCATTCATGCATCTTAATTGGATAATTTCCCTTGTTGAACCAAAAATCCCTTCTTTTGTGATGATTAGAATAATGCTTGAGCCTTGTTGATACACTAGAATATGACTTGTATTATTATAACGAGTCTCATTGATCAAGATAAATAATAATGAACTTGTAATGGAGGAAAAATTAGAGTTAGGGTTAAATTACGATAAAAATACACTTGATTGCCTAATTAACCATTACATTAGGAAGGAGAGGAATCTAATAGATCTAGACTTAAAGGATCATGATTTTGATTAAATTCTTGGTTCCTTTATAGGATCTTTCTCCTTCCTAAATTGAATTGATTTGATTGTTGATGTTTAGGGAAAAAGAAGTGATCAGGCAAAAACAATGAGTTATAGATGTCACACGAAGCCACCAACTTGGATCTGGGCAAAATAATATATTTTAGATCTATTCCTAAAAGTTCGACCTGATTTTTTGGGACCAGGTAGTATCAATTTACCATGGTCCTCTCAATTTCTTACTATCAAAAGTTAAACCTGTTCATCTCTATGAACTTTGTCGACCCTTTGGAACATAGTTATGTACCTATTTCCTACACATAGAAAGAAAGGGGAAATTGTTGGGAATAGCGGTTTTCCTATGTCAAACCCCAATTTAGGAATTATCCTGGAATGAAATAATTCAAATACTAAAATAAATACTGAATAGATATACCGCAAATTTGCAATTGTTGATGATGATGCTTTGCTCTTTGAATGTAATCACAAATGTTGTATGAAATGGCATGAACATGACAAAAGCCTAATCACACACACAT
The DNA here is from genome assembly GCF_030272615.1 of Cryptomeria japonica. Taxonomy (NCBI): domain Eukaryota; kingdom Viridiplantae; phylum Streptophyta; class Pinopsida; order Cupressales; family Cupressaceae; genus Cryptomeria; species Cryptomeria japonica. Next base: position 723,807,143 of record NC_081414.1, read on the forward strand.
GTTTGCATGCAAGATTGATGTAATTTTGTGCCATAATGGTTGAATGATGAATATGCAACCTTGAAGATCTCTGAGAATGCTTGATAATGAATGCTTCATGGATTCATGAGTATTAAATTTATTGTAGATGGAGAATTAGATTGCTTATATTTTTAGATGAAAATAGGTTGATAAATTTTCTTTGTATAGGGTTCCCTAGGTAAATTACTGATTAAGACAACCTCCAATGGTCATGTATAGCCACAGGGATCAATTCCTCCAAAGAGATACAATACCTGCCCTATTTCAAATTTAGGCCACATTAAGAGGGACCATGGTCTTTTAGGGCACCATTGTCCAACCAGGACATACCATGCCCTGGTCCCACTATAAAAGGGACCAAAATAAGGTGTTAGGAAGGTGTGCACCCCTATGTGGGACCCATAGCAGGTTGTTCATGACATAAAAGGTGGGTAATAAGCACAAATCAAACCTAGAGACGGGATGGGGATACAACACGCTAAAGTGTTGGTACAAACATGAGGTGTAAATTGGATCAGTGGTCCAATTTATGATAGTACATAACCTTACATTATATATCTTTAATAATTTTTTCCATAAGCATTATGCACATATCCATGTACTCTCAATACTAGAAACCCACAAGATTTATTTAACAATCCATCAATAGTGAATAGCAAGAACACATTAAGATGACCTATATGGATAATCTTAAATATAAAACCTCTTATTATCCTACTTTTAATAAAGGAAACCCATATTTTGTTAGAACAGTTCCTTTAACGCCAAGCCATCTCTAAAATCCCAACCCACACATTAAAAAAAATTATTCCCATCACCAAACAAGGAAATCATTGTAACCTCCACCTATTATCCTAATTCTTCATCTCATTTGAATAATTTCCTTTGATAATTCCAAATTAAAAATATGCCTCCAATATATACACCTTTTCGAATTTTATATAAGAAATAATACCAAAGTATGTTTAATTCAAATTTGAAAAAAAACTTATGCATTTCTATCACATCACTAATTTGATACTATTCAATCATCTCTCACCCACATGCACTCCATTACCTATGAAGCTCACTCAAGAGATTCCTATCCATAATCAATTATTACCTTGCTAGAATATTAAGTCCATCATAGAATCTTTTGTCGTTATCCAAACTCACATGGCATTCTCTAAGATATTAGATCCATGGTAGGTTAAGAGTCTAATTCAACATGAGATGAATCTAACATGAATAAAGATCAAGATATTAAAAGAATTCCATAGATTATAATCTTTAATTAAGATGATCGTATCTCTGATTATGACATCTAAAGCCAATCAAATCCAATAGTTGATAAAGATTCTACCTATGATCAAGGAATTCAAGATGATCCCCTCATCCGTCTCTATAAAATCTATGATCATAAAATTGAACATGATCAAATCAATCATCCAACAAATTTCACTAGTGTTTGTTTTTAATGAGAACAAGTCAAGCATATTATGGTTTTTTGTTAATGTTTTAGCAACACAAAAATCTGAAACAAGATACATAGAGTTTATCCTGGGAAAACCGTCCACTTGAGGGTGAAAAACCCAGCCCACAAAAGTAATACTTTTATTGAAATCTCAAAAATAAGTACATTTCTCTCACACTTAGAAGATAATAATTTTATCAATGATTGATAATGCTCAAATAGAAGTCAACTATCAGACTACTGCTTACAAATAATGTAGAAGGAGATGTAATAGAATGAATGTGCACACCCAAATGTTCACAACTGAACATAAATGATCCACTCATAAAATCAAATACAAAGTCTAGTGCAGGAACACCTTTTCAAGCTCTCGCTCCTTTTTTTGTTGGTATTATGCTTCTTATGAAGCCATTGTATATAAAATAATGAGCCAAGTGCTCATGGGTCCTAGGTAGGGTCCTAGAGGAGATCTTAGGGGTCATAAGTCAAAATTGTGATTGCTTTGAAAATGGAGGTTATGTGTGTCCTGGAGGTGTTTAGGGGTCCTTCATATTAGGGTGGTGACCTTAGGTGGGCCCATTGTGGGTCTAGGAGTCATGAAGAGCAACATTGGGAAAGTTGCTCAAAAGTTGCATGACAACTTTTAAAAGTTGTCAAGCAACTTTTCCACCATGTTGTCAAAATCGTTAGGTTGGCATGGAAAACCCTAAATGTGGCACACCAACTGAGGTATGGGTAGTATAAGATGTTTTAAGCCCTAAGTTAAAGGTTTGATTGTCAGAGATTGTACGGCTCAAGCAAACTGTATTGATTGTGACTGTTTTTGAGTTACCAGTCCATTTGAATGAAGTTACCGAGCAAGCAAATGGATTGATTTGTGATCAAACCTATGTGGAACATTTTCTTTGATGTATATATCATCATTTTGAATGATTAGATTAGCTTTTTGATTACCAGTTGAGTGTGTTTGTAAATAGTTTGTGAATTGCAGTCTTACTGTCCAGTTTTGGACCGGTTTGAGTAAATGAAGTCTTGACTCCATTCCCCATTGTGGAACCACCATGAAACCATGGGGAATGGATGTGGAGACTCTGTACTATAGTCTCAAGCAAGAAGGGCCCTTGGAAATGCAAGGAGGCCAAGCATATACCCATTCCTAGGTGAGATTGGATAGTGCCCGGTTAGGAATGGTTGTTGGTGCAGAGGTCTTGGAGAGCAAGGTTGATTAGTGGAGAGTGCATCCTTTGAAGGAAGTGTAGAGGAGTGAGTGAAGCATCATTGGTGTGAAGGAGGATCCTCCACCAATCCAAACAAGGTGGCTAGAATACAAAACCTTCACTATGACCTAGATAGACTCTAAAAACCCTCACAAAAACCCTCAAAAACCTTAAAATCCACCAAGGATAGAGTACGGATACCTGGAGGCCTAAAACCTAGAAGATCCTTGAGTCCTTGCCAAATGAATGGTAGTCATTTTTGGGAGATTGGGTTGTTTGTGCATCGTTTGAGAGAGAGAGCCCTAGAAGACCGGTTAGGAGGCCTAATTGGTCCTAATCCTTGTAGCCCTTTCTGAAGGCAAAAACACTAAATTGTGAAATTGATAAGGGGTTAAAGGATGGAAAACTCTTGGGGGCTCATGAATGGGTGGAAAAACCTTGAAAAAGACCTGAAACAACCTTGCTAAGACCTTGGGAAATGTGGAACCAGCTTAGCCCTTATTAGCCATAGTAAGGGGATCTGAGTCTCATGAGTAGGTGAGACCTTAGGAGCAGCATTGCAACTCATTGGTGGGTGGATTGGGTATGGTCAGGGGGTTCCTCAAGTGAAGGGAAGTCCTAAAGACCCTAGGGTGTGTAGAGAACACCAGGTGATCCAAGGAAAGGATCCAAGAGCATAGACTAGGCTAGTCTATCCCATACCCCATCCCATCAAAGTCCTAGAAGAAGACCATTCAAATAATATTGATCATCATCTTAAAATGACCCATGGCACACAAATAAATAATATTCTTCAAACCCAATAAATCCTCAAGAAGAAGGCGGAAGATAAATAAAAAATAACAGTGTCAGTTACACACCGACACACACAATGAGCTGGCGAAATTAAATAAAGGAACCAAATTCCAAAAAATACAAGTTGGTGGCAGTTATAAAGAATACAAACCAAGAAGAAGGAATGGAACCATCTCCATATGTAGAAGGAGGAACTCAAATAGAAGGATCAGAACAACATGATACCTACTAAAGTTATAATCTTTAACACTCCCTCTTAACGAAGGAGATATCATTCACATATATACAAGTCATGGAGTCTCTCAACATGACAAATAAAATATGAAAACAACAAAAATAATCACAGATTCTCTCAACATGATAGGCATCATGGATTCACACAACATGATGTTCATCATGGCTACTCCCATGGATGAAATTACACAAGCTTACATCATGGAGTCACTCAACTTGATGTTGTCATGGAGTCTGCAACCAAAGAGACGTCAACAAAAATCTCATCATAGATTTTCTTAAATAAAAATTGTTATCTCAGCATAACAATATTCACCATAGCTACTCCTAGAGGGTGAATCAGAAAAAAAAGAAAAAAAGAAGTCATGGAGTCACACACATGACTTCCACCATGGCTACTCCCAAAGGGTGGATTTACCATAGCTACTCCTAGAGGGTGGAACAAGGGATTTCACCTCGAACTTATCTCTCAGAGAAGAACTCATTAGCAAGGGATTTCACCTCGAACTTCTCAGCAGAGAACTCATTAACAAGGGATTTCACTTTGAACTTCTCCCTCACAAAGAAGAACTCATTAACAAGGGATTGTGCCTCGAACTTCTCCCTCACAGAGAAGAACTCATTAGCAAGGGCTTTCACCTCAAATTTCTCCATCACAAAGAAAAATGCATTAACAAAATTTTCATGGTGATGTGGCTCCCTTTGAATCTAAAATGCCAGGCTCTCTCTGAATTTGAAATGTCAAGCTCCCTCTGAAGCTGAAGTGTCAGGCTCTCTCTGAAGCTGAAATGTCAAGCTCCCTCTAAATTTGAAATGACAAGCTCCCTCTGAAACTAAAATGTTAGGATTTGACAAGATCCTTCAAAAGCATAAGATATACCTTCAAGCGGTTAGACTCTATAGAAGGAACCTGGATTTGATACCATGTGTTTTAGCAACATAGAAATTTGAAACAAGATACACAGAGTTTATCCAGGGAAAACCCTCCACTTGAGGGTGAAAAACCCAGCCCGCAAAAGTGATACCTTTATTGAAATCTCAAAAATAAGTACATGTCTCTCACACTTAGAAGACAATCATTTTATCAATGATTGATAATGCTCAAATATAAGTCAACTATGGGACTACTGCTTACAAATAATGTAGAAGGATATGCAATAGAATGAATTTGCACACCCAAATGTTCATAGCTGAACATAAATGATCAACTCGAAAAATCAGATACAATGTCCTAGTGGAAGACCATTCAAAGAATATCGATCATCATCTTAAAATGACCTATGGTACACGAATAAATAATATGCTTCAAACCCGATAACTCCTTAAGAAGAAGGAAAAAGATAAATAAAAAAGAACAATGTCAATTACTTATCGACAAACACAATGAGTTGGCGAACTTAAATAAAGGAACCGAATTCCAGAAAATACAAGTCAGTGGTAGTTATAAAGAATACGAACCAAGAAGAAGGAATGGAACCATCTCCAGCTGTAGAAGGAGGAACTCAAATAGGAGGAGCATGACAACATGATATCTACTAAGATTATAATCTTTAACACTCCCTCTTAACAAAGGAGATATCATTCACATATATACAAGTCATGGAGTCTCTCAACATGACAAACAAAATATGAAAACAACAAAAATAATCATGAATTCTCTCAATGTGATAGGCATCATGGATTCACTCAACATGATGTTCATCGTGGTTACTCCCATGGATGAAATTGTACAAGCTCTCATTATGGAGTCACTCAACGTGATGTTGTCATGTTGTCATGGAGTCCTAGAGGGTGGATCAAAAAAATAGAAAATAAAGTGATGGAGTCACACACATGAATTCCACCATGGCTACTCCCAGAGGGTGGATCCACTATAGCTACTTCTAGAGGGTTGAACATGAGATGTCACCTCGAACTTATCTCTTAGAGAAGAACTCGTTAACAAGGGATTTCACCTTGAACTTCTCTTGCAGAGAAGAACTCATTAACAAGGGTTTTCACCTCGAACTTCTCCCTCATAGAGAATAACTCATTAAAAATGGATTGCAACTCAAACTTCTCCCTCATAGAGAAGAACTCATTATCAAGGGTTTTCACCTCAAATTTCTCCATCACAGAGAAAAGTACATTCACCAAATTTTCGTGATGATGTTGCTCCCTCTTAAGATGAAATGCTAGGCTCTCTATGAAGCTGAAATGTCAAGCTCCCTCTGAATCTGAAATGTAAGGCTCTCTCTGAAGCTAAAATGTTAAGTTCCCTCTGAAGCTAAAATGCCAAGCTCCCTCTGAAGCTGAAAAGCCAAACTCCCTCTGAAGTTGAAATGTTAGGCTTCCACAAGCTCCTTCAAAAGCATAGGATCTACCTTCAAATGGTTAGGCTCTGTAGAAGGAATCTAGCTCCAATACCATGTTAATCATTTTAGCAACACAGGAATCTGAAACAAGATACACAGAGTTTATCCTGGGAAAACCCTCCACTTGAGGGTGGAAAAACCAGCCTGCAAAATTAATACCTTTATTGAAATCTCAAAACTAAGTACATGTCTCTCACACTTAGAAGACAATAATTTTATCAATGATTGATAATGCTCAAATAGAAGTAAACTATCAAACTACTTCTTACAAATAATGTAGAAGGAGATGCAATAGAATGAATTTGCACACCCAAATGTTCACAAATGAACATAAATGATCAACTTAGAATATCAGATACAAAGTCCCAATAGAAAACCATTCAAAGAATATCGATCATCATCTTAAAATGACCCATGGCACATGAATAAATAATATGCTTCAAACCCGATAAGTCCTCAAGAAGAAGGTGGAAGATAAATAAAAAAGAACAGTGTTTGTTACACACCGACACACACAATGAGCTGGCGAACTTAAATAAAGGAACCGAATTCCAAAAAATACAAGTCAGTGGCAGTTATAAAGAATAAGAAGAAGGAATGGAACCATCTCTAGCTGTAGAAGAAGGAACTCAAATAGGAGGAGCACGACGACATGATATCTACTGAAGTTATAATCTTTAACACTCCCTCTTATAACAAATGAGATATCATTAACCTATATACAAGTCATGGAGTCTCTCAACATGACAAACAAAATATGAAAACAACAAATATAATCACAGATTCTCTCAATGTGATAGGCATCATGCATTCACATAGCATGATGTTCATCGTGGCTGCTCCCATGGATGGAATTACACAAGCTCTCATCACGGAGTCACTCATCGTGATGTTGTCATGGAGTTTGCAACCAAAGAGATGTCAAAAAAAATCTCATCATAGATTTTCTTAAATAAAAATTGCTATCTCAGTATAACAATATTCACCATAGCTACGCCTAGAGGGTGGATCCATAAAAAATAAAGTCATGGAGTCACACACATGAATAAAAAAAAACAAAAAATGAAGTCATGGAGTCACACACATGACTTCCACCATGGCTACTCCCAGAGGGTTGAACATGAGATTTCACCTCGAACTTCTCTCGCAGAGCAGAACTCATTAACAAGGGATTTCACCTCGAACTTCTCCCTCACAGAGAAGAACTCATTAACAAGGGATTGCACCTCAAACTTCTGCCTCACAAAGAAGAACGCATTAACAAGGGATTTCACCTCGAACTTCTCCCTCACAGAGAAGAACTCATTAACAAGGGATTGCACCTCAAACTTCTCCCTCACAAAGAAGAACTAATTAACACGGGCTTTCACCTCAAATTTTTCCATCATAAAGAAAAATGCATTAATAAAATTTTCATGATTACGTGGCTCCCTCTAAAGCTGAAATGCCAGGCTCTCTCTGAAGCTGAAATTTCAAACTCCCTCTGAAGCTGAAATGTCAAGCTCCCTCTGAAGCTGAAATGCCAAGCCCCTTCTTAAACTGAAATGTTAGGCTTCCACAGGCTCCTTCAAAAGCATATGATCTACCTTCAAGCGGTTAGGCTCTATAGAAGGAACCTGGCTCTGATACCATGTTAATGTTTTAGTAACACAGAAATCTGAAACAAGATACACAGAGTTTATCCTGGGAAGAAATCTGAAACAAGATACACAGAGTTTATCCTGGGAAAACCCTCCACTTGAGACTGAAAAACCGAGCCCGGAAAAGTAATACCTTTATTGAAATCTCAAAAATAAGTACATGTCTCTCACACTTAGAAGACAATCATTTTATCAATGATTGATAATGCTCAAATATAAGTCAACTATCAAACTACTACTTACAAATAATGTATGTAGAAGGAGATGCAATAGAATGAATCTGCACACCCAAATGTTCACAGCTGAACATAAATGATCGACTCAGAAAATCAGATGCAAAGTCCTAGCAGAAGACCATTCAAAGAATATCGATCATCACCTTAAAATGACCCATAACACACAAATATATAATATGCTTCAAAACCAATAACTCCTCAAGAAGATGGTGGAAGATAAATAAAAAAGAACATAAAGGAACCGAATTCCAGAAAATAAAAGTCGGTGGCAGTTATAAAGAATATGAACCAAGAAGAAGGAATGGAACCATCTCCAACTGTAGAAGAAGGAACTTGAAGAGGAGGAGCACGACAGCATGATATCTACTTAAGTTATAATCTTTAACATTTTTTCACTTTTGTTTTCATCCTCACAAATGGTTGGTAGAGCTTCTTGGCGGCTAATTCTTTTTTAAAGTATCGAGGAAGAGTTACGAATGAACATGTTTTTGGTATAGTAGCACTTGTCATGCAATTTTAGTATTCGAAAACATGTAACATAGGTATGTACTCTTGAATCTTCATTACAAAATAGTTGGAAATAGGCGATGCATGCAAGATCAGAGGAAAGTAGTGGGAGTAATTGAGGAATCCTTGAATATCATTATCTTTTTCCATACACAGCCATGCATGTAGGACTCAAGGTAAAAGAAGTTGTATAAAGTCTCTATTGGTTTTGAGAATGTTCATTATTGTTTGAGAAAATTTATGGCAGTTTGAATGATCTCGGAGATATGGAGTGTTTCATCCAACTTTCCTAGACAAGTGGTTGTAAAGTTAATGGCGTTTTTGAGCTTTGAATACCACAAAGGTAAAGATGACAATGCATAGCATAGAGTAATATCAACATGGAAAACAATGAGACAGGAGGACTGTCCAAGGTATGCAATACAAAGTCAAAAGATTGTTACTAGACGACGTAGGCCTTTCTTATTTGAAGACACAGGCGATCATGAATGGGAAGATACATATACCAAGAAAAAGTTTTAACATTACATACGATAATACTCAATCAAAAAGACATAAGATAGTCATTATAGCATTCATGAAGGTGGTCAGCTGAATGATACATGACAGGGTCTTTGATGAAGTTTACAAGCAAAGGCTGATGAAGAAGGCAATATTCATATGTTCTTTCAAGTGTATATAAGACAGTCGAAGAAGCCTAAGAGAATAAAGTGCAGAGGTCATAAGTCAAATGACAGTCCATGGTTAGGAGTAACAAGTATGATGATCATGCAACATTGGACGGTGGTAGTCATTGTGAAAACAATGAGTCCCTAAAGTTTTGATAAGATTGAATACCATAATGTGAGATAATGAAGATGGATGATAGTCTTCTAATAGAGGACAAAGTTTTGAAGATGACAAACTACAAGACTAACAGATGGAGTTTAGTGCAGAAGGCAAAAGCAAAGTATGTCGTAGTCACATAACATCAGAAAAGGGAAGGGGATGATATGATAAGCATTATTAGATATAGTTGAAGGAAACCATTTGACAATGTACACAGTCTATAGAGGACAATGATGAGTGAGAAAAGCTTGTCAAGTGCACAGAACGACAGAGTTTGAGATGAATAAGGCAGTGCTTATAGAGAAATATAGGGAGTCAAGTTCATGGGAGGGTCACTAGAACATACTGTCCCAACTAAGGACCCATCCACCTTTATAAGGCATGTTGTCCCTAATTATTAGGATGACTCACATACAGTGTAATATGTTTTATTAATAAATTTATAAATTTAACATCTTTTATTATCATTCCTTAATATTTAGGGTTTTCACCTTAACCCTAAATGATTTTCCTAAACCTAAACTTGCTTATGGCTTCCCGTAGATGCCACAAGTACTAGGGTTTAGTAGAACATGGGGATGCCAACTGGGTTAACATGCATGGCCATGGCATGCATTTCTCTTCTTTTAATTTTCTTCTTGTAAAGCTCAGCTTAAGGAGAGTGACGATAATAGGAACATAATGACAGAGAGAGGAGAGGTGTAAAGGAAACTATGAATCTTTTGAGGAAAAATCACCGCACAGTCCATATCTGTCGTAGGAAGCAATCAGGCCGACCCAATAGGGTCTCCAACTTCTTGGTTTCTCACAGATGCAGCTTATTTCTCATATAGAGAGAGAGACTTGTGAAAAACATACAGTTTGCCCTAAACAATAGGCCGCTGGTTAGCTATTACAGGTGCTAGGGGCTAGTATTTACTTTGCATATATAGTTGTCTTATTATTTTTTTGAAGAAATCTCTTGCTCTGTGCTAAACTGAGGGTTTAGTCTCCCATGTATTTCAGGCTTGTGGGTTACTGTCTAACCTTTTGGCACCTAAAAAGACTGACACGGTCGTATTATAGATATATTAAAATATTGATTTTTCTTTCCTTTCCTCAAGGTAATGGGCCATTAAATAAAAAGACCATCTCGTCTTACTTGTAGGTGTTGGAATTTTTTATTTTTTAGAGCCTTCCATTGCCACCTACCTCTCAGGAGCAGCAGGCTGGAACATTGTTTGGGATCTTCATCCCTCTCACTTACCCTTGACCTGTAATAATAGGAGTAATTTGTTTGCGGTGGATTTATTGCTGGTAGATAATTTTGAATTTCAAAATTTTTAAATGAAAAAATTGATGAAAACTAGAATGAAAAAAATAAGAAGAATATTCTTCCATCAATAAGTATAAGAGAATGTGTTGAGAATGCAATAAGTATAAGAGAATGTGTTTCGAACAGCAGTTCTCAGAAGAAGGAATTTTATAGCAGCAACAATTTGATTGAAATGTGCAGTGAATCGCAGACAGCTCCAGACAAATAGAATGGGCTTACTCAAGGGAAATAGGGATCTTTGATTCGTTGAAATGTTAATGGACAATTATCTGTATATCCATTATTCCATAAGATCAGAAAAAGATTTACGCCGTTGCCGGGGATCGAACCCGGGTCACCCGCGTGACAGGCGGGAATACTCACCACTATACTACAACGACAGCCACATAATTAAAAAAATTCACAGTTTTATTACTTTTAATTAATAGACACTTTTGATTTCTGTTAACGAGCAGTTTGAATGTGTGTATAAATTGACTTTAAATGTCCACTTGTTTTATGTTGAACAGAAAATACAATTTTAATCAGAACGGGTGATGTATTTTTTTAGTCTTTCCTCATCATTCCTTTCCATGCACCATTCTCTTTCACCAACATCATCAATATATCATGAATACAAAGGGTAACACAATTTTAACTGGTGTTATTTAGCAAACGATCTTAAATGGTATTATATAAGACCATAATTAATTGTTCCATTCAACCTTGCTAATCAAGCTAGACGTTGACATTCAACCTTGTAAAATTATACTAAACGATAGAGATACATTTGATTGTTAGATACTCAGAAGAATTTTGATAGATGAATATATACTGCAGATCTGCCAGTGCAAGGTAATAAATAAAAACTCAATCTCATCATTTTTTATTTGAATTTTAACCCTATGATAAAAAATTGATAGCAGCTTTCAAACTTTCAACATTGTTCTGATTAATAAAAACGGGATGACATCAATATCATTCTATGAATTTGTGACAGCAGCTTTCAAACTGTCAGAACATTGATGTTGCTAGATGGTGACTCCATGTTGTTAGCAGAAGCATATGCAACCAAAACATTAGTCATCTGTACTATGTTTCTTTCATTTAATATAGTTCAGGAGGAGAAATTTAAAATTAGCTTATGTTTTATTTATTTTTTCTGGTTATCTATCATCTTTGGTCTGACATGAGTATGTTTTTCTTCTTTTAATTCAAAAGACGCCATAGAATCAATGGGTTCTTGGTCTACTGATAAAGTTGAATGACTCCAAATGAACCCATCAGGAATCAAGTCTTGCTGAGTGCAAGACTCTGATATCAAAGAAAACAATAAGAAACCCACAATATCATAATAACCCTTGAATCTGAAGCACTCCAAAAAAAATCTCTAAATACAACTCCAAAAAAAAACTAAGTACAACTGCCAGCCATTACTGCATAATCATTGATATTGATTTTATTGCTGATTGCATTCTGCCAAAAATTCTGAGACCTTCATAATAATAAGTGTGTCGTAATGAGACAAGGACATTAAAAAATTGGCAAGCAATATTAGATCATTCATCCACTCCTAATTCAAATCCTTTGAGAAATGGTATTAATTTTTATAAGAAAAGAACTATTTATTATGATATACAACCACATTCTCCATTTTCTTGCTTTCCTCAATGCATATAAATATACTACAGATCAGAATATTTCTTTCATGTTTACAACTATTTTGTAAACATAATACACATCTAAATACATAGAAAAATATTCCTTTCATGTTAACAGCATATGAAAGATTTCACTACAACCACCATCTTTTTTCTTTCTTGATAACAATATAAAAAGCTTATTAATGTCATTTCTTTTCCTTTTAAAAGAAATAGAATACAATAGTAACTTCTAGAAAATTTCATGCATATATAATAGATTACACATTTAAATCCATGATATTCTTCCCTTTCCCATGCATCTAGTACACACCCATTTATTGTTTTCAAGATAGAGCTATCACAATACACCACTATTTTCAACAACCACAATAGATAATGGATTTGTTTTTGTATAGAGCGATAAATATGTGCATCATTAGTCTTCAAAACCTACACAAAACAACCAAAACTTTTCCAATAGAGCTATGGGAGCTCACCTCCCAACCTAATCTAGGAAACTAGCCACCCCCAAGGTAGGAGGCCCCCTCTAAGATTCCAGTATACACACAAACAACCACATGATGCAAACAAAATCATACAAAAAAAAACTACAATTCCTCCAAGGATAGAACACTATGGATCTCACAGAGAGTCCAATAATGGAGTGAGAGAGTGGACACACTCTCAAAGAAAGATTTATACACATTACATAATAACCTTCAAAACCATCTCCATCTTTCTTCTTATAACAAAATCATGGGTACTCATACCCAACAACATATCCATCCTTCCTCTTAACAAATGAAACAATGGAATACTCACACCCAAATTTATTCCGTTTACAAGGGGAGTTCTCTACCCATAGACGGTTCTCCCCTCTCACCCTCTTAAGACTACTCTTCCCACCCTTGGGTGACCATAGCCCTTACAATCCCAATACACAACACAATGCATATACACAACACATCACTTGACAATTTCTTTACACAAAATGGTAATTTAAAAGGATATCAACAATAAGAATATAATCATTCCTACCTCAAGCGTTGGAACCAAATGAAAAGGGTTGACGTTGAGCTACAAATTCATGCATTCTTTCCTTCCTTTTCAAGGCCAAAAGGACTCAAAACAAGATACAAAATTGTAGAAACAAGATGATGAAAAGAAGATACAAAAGAAGATTATGAAGAAACCCATTCCTTTCTTTCCCATTGAAGATTAATAGAATTTCATATTTGAATTTCATTCAAGATAGGGTGGCAAGTGCCACTCTATCCTTGACTCTTCTAAACCCCAATCCCAAAATGAGTTCCTAGCTCAATGTAAGATCGTTGGGGAAGTGGAGATGTGAGAAGTATACTTCACTGAAACATGAAGTCCACTAAATATTAAGAGTGAGTGGGTGTGATTGGTCACTTGGTGCAGGAGCATGCATGCAAACCAAAAATATTTTCAATTTTTTTTTTTTTCCAATTTTGGTTTGTCTTAGTTTCATTAAGCTTCTCTCGATGTTGTCAGTTTTAGTTTAAAATTCATTTATCTATAATAAGCAAGTTAAATATGTTCTCTACTCAGCTTGTGTTCGAGGTATGAACGTCCTCAAATCATAAGGAATTTTATCACATGTTTTTAGCTGCCATGAATGAAATGTATACAAAATATGGAAACAAAAATAAGGTCTGTGAACTTTTTGACAACATGCCTCAAGATTATTGATGTTGTAGTTGGAACCACTCTGCCAGACCTATAAAAAAAATGGGGACTACAATAGTTGCAGGTTATACATGAAATGAATTTATTGATAAGGTTTATAAACCTTTAAGCAAGTGCAATTGATGGTGTAAAGCCAAATTCTCTACCGATGTCCTCCTTGCTCGAGCCAAAATGGGAGAGCTGAAATAGGTTTGGACATATATCAATCCTCATCAAATTTTGTCAAATGTTGTAGTTGTGACCAACTTGGTAAACAAGAATGCAAAATGTGGAAGCATGGACATGGCACGCCAATTATTTGACAAAATGCGTCAATGAAATGGGGACTCAGAAATTGTAGTTATTGAAGGATACACACAAAGGGATTTAAATAGATTAGTCAGTGCTAAGCCAAATTCCACAATGTTTTCCAGCAAAATGGGAGTTCAGGAGCAACAGGGTTATGTTTACCATGTGGGTTTTCTGACATCGAAGCGATTCAACTTCCATTCTTAAGAAAATATATGAAACACTTTAGAGGAATTGTAAAAGACATCGAATAATGTAACTGCAAAATATGACAATGAAATACCATGAGAATACTAAGTGTTTATGTAGGTCAATGATCCGAATTATGGATTCGGATGACAACACCTAAGTGAGAACGTGTGGTATTGTGGATGAACAAGATAGCACAGAATTGAAGCAAGCCAAAAAGTGATCTATTCAATTTGAAAATCCAACATATAGTAGTTCATGAGATTCCAAGGGTCAGAAAAACCCCTCGAGAATCGAAGCCCAACAGTCACATTTGTTTATTACATAATAAAATTTAAAAATTACAAAAATTTAAAAAAACTATATGAAATTTTATCCTAATTTTAAGTAGGCATAACTTTCTGCTCGGGACTCAAAATTACGAGCCATTTAACTCGTTCGAAAGGTCTCCAAGAGTTAGGAGAAAAGTCCTACGAAAACATACCTATGGCAATGTTCTAAAGGATAGGCCAAACTTTCAAGGGCTGAAAATGCCCCGAAGGCCTTCAAAATTGACAATTATGAACATATAGAAAAACTAAAAACTATATATTAAAATATTTCAAATTTTCTTCTGATCATTACTCCCCCCTTAAAGAGCAATGGGATCCATTGCATCAACACTCTGAATGAGATGAGGGAAATGAAGCTGAAGTTGCTCCTTGGTAAACCACTTTCCTTGTTGAGTGATTTGCCCTGCTCGAACCACTTTGTATAGATAGATCTGTAGTTGCTTGAGTGTTTTCACCATGGTGTCCACAATCTGATCACATTGGAATGGAGAAGCTACACCTAGATTCAATTCTATAGTGGAAATTGTTTCTGCCACATGTGCAACATCTAATAGTGGAGGAAAATATGGCTTCAAGAGTTCCACATTGAAGACTGGATGAAGACCCAGAAATGGGGGTAAATTAAGCTCAAAAGCATTATCACCAACTTTCTTGATGATTGTGTATGGTCCATAACGTAGAGGGCGAAGCTTCCTATTGGCACCCTACAATCTTTCCTTCTGAATATGCAGCCACACCTTGTCCCGGACTTGAAAATTATGAGGAGTACGATGCTCATCATGTCTCTCCTTATATTTCTTATTGGTATGCTCCAAGATTTCATGGACTTGTTATTGCAGATGATGAATTTTATCAATAAACTAGGCTGCCTTATTTTCCTCCTTATCAACACGTGGAAGTAGATCAGGTTGAATAAGTGGTATGGCAACATCCATGGGTGCAAGTGGATGATAACCAAGACAAACCTCAAATGGACTGTGACTCGTGGAACTGTGGATTGCCCTGTTGTAGCTATGTTGAACGTATGTAAGACTTTCATCCCATGTGCGGAGATGTTTTGAGTGATACATGCGTAGGATGTGAATGGTCATCCCATTCACTACCTCTGTCTGGCCATCTATTTGAGGATGGAAAGCAGTAGACTTTGTTAATTTTGTGTCCATATTTTCCCATAATGTGGACCAAAACTTACTAAGAAACCTATTGTCCCTATCTTAAATGATAGTATTCGGCAAACCAAAATGAACCCAAATGTGTTCAAAGAAAAGCTTTGAAGTATCCTCTGCAGAAATTGTTTTTGTACAAGCCACTATTACTGCCATTTTTGAGAACCATCTACCACAACATACCCACAATCGTGGCCTCTTTTGGTGGTAGGAAGATCAGACATGAAGTCCATAGAAACTGAATGCCAAGGTTTTTCAAGAATAGGAAGTGGTGAATACAATCCAAGTTTACAATTGGCAGGCTTAGCAATAGTACATGCGGTACAAGCTTGAATATATGAAATGACATCATTTCTCAACTTTGGCCAATAAAAATACCTCTGAAGTATAGCAGTAGTCTTACCTATGCCAAAGTGACCAACAACCTTACTATAGTGAGCCTCCCATATCAACTTTTTGCGTTCTACATTGGGCACGCAGATTTGGCAAAGGTGACAAAGCATTCCATCCTGCAAATAGAAATCATTCACTTGATGTCCCTTCACCAATTGATTATAAACATCTGCAAATTCAACATCATTCTCATACAAGCAAGCCCAGGCTTCAGTTTGATGACCACATGAGTCCAATACCATACTGATAGTTGCAATTGGAGGCCTACTCAAACAGTCTGCTACTTTATTAGTGCTTCCCTTCTTGTGGAAAATATTGAGATGAAATTGTTGTAGATAGGCTGACCATCGTTGGTGTCGATCATTCTGCAACTTCCCTTATGTTTGCAAGAATTGAAAAGGTTTGTGATCTATGTGGATGACAGTCTCCTTACCCAAAATATAATATTTCCACTTCTTATAGGCTTGAACAATAGCATATAGTTCCTTGTCGTAAGTGGCATACCGACGTACTACATTAGAAAACTTCTGACTATGATATGCAACAGGGTGACCATGTTGCATAAGGACAACTCCCAAGGCATATTCCAATGCATCAGTTTGTATTTCAAATGACTGTTGCAAGTCAGGAAGAGATAAAACTGGTGCAGAACATAATCTTCATTTTAACTCTTTGAATGTTTCCTATTGAGCACCTGTCCATTTAAAATTTTCCTATGTTCCTCCCCGCAATGACTGATTTAGAGGCCAAGAAAAATGGGAAAATCCCAACACAAATATCTGCGATAAAAGTTTGCCAATCCAAGGAAACTTCATCTCTGTGAGATTTCTAGGAGATGGCCAGTCCTTAATTACTTGTATCTTCTTTGGGTCAACATGGACACCCTCATTGTCAATAACATATCCCAAGTATCTGATACTCTACATACCAAAGGAGAAATTTTCTTTGTTTTCATAAAGCCCATAATCTTGTAAAGTTGAGAGAATTTTTTCCACATGTTGCAAATGTTCGTCCCAAGTTTTGCTGAAGATGAGTATGTCATCTAGATATACCACCACAAAAGAATCAATGAATGGTCTAAGTACATCATTCATCATTCTCATGAATGTCGTTGGGGTGTTTTTTAGACTAAAAGGCATCACTAGCCACTCAAACAATCCCTCTTTAGATTTGAAAGTTGTCTTTCACACATCAGCTGAGTCAATTGGTACTTGATGGTATCCCGATTTCAAATCAATTTTTGTGAAGAATTGGGCCCCTCTAAGCTAGTCCAAGAGGTCATCTATCTGGGGAAGTGGATACCTATTTTTGACTGAAATTTTGTTCAAGGTCCTATAGTCAATACAAAGTCTCCAAGTTCCATCCTTTTTCTTTGCCACAACAATGGGACTACCACAGGGTGATGCACTTGGACGAATATGTCCTTTCTCAATCAATTCTTGTATTTGCCTCTTAATTTCATTATTTTCTAATACTGATTTATGATAGACTGGTTCATTAGGCAATGGAATTCCTAGTATCAAATCAATAGTGTGTCTTACTTGGCAGTGTGTAGGTACCCCAGTTGGCAACTTAAAGAAATTCTCATATTTTATCAAAATTTGGTCCATTGATCTTTTATGTTGTGTTGTGGTGTTTGTGATGGTATTGGAATTATATATAGACTTCCTTTCTTCTTCAGAATGAATCATTAATAGTATGAATGTTCTTATTTTGACAACCAACCTCCTACATTTCTTAGCACTAATCAAAGAGGTAGTGTATGCAGGGCTTACCTTTGGTATTCGGTATTTCTGCTCACCTAATCTGATTGTCACACTGCGAGGTCTGGATTCATAGACCCCATGGTGCTGGTACATATATGGTTGTGCAAAAAAAACATCACAAACATCTAAAGGAGCCACATCATAGATTACTTCATCTTTGAAAGGCTTTATAGAGTAGGAAATGCGACACTACTGGTGCACTTGGATATCTCTCCCTTGACTTACCCATCCCATAGAATAGGGTTGTGGATGTTATTTTGTTTTCAGATTTAATATTTTCATGGTCCCTGATGATATTAGGTTTTTTTGACTTCCACTATCAACAATAAAGTGCAGGTCTTTTCCACCAATCCACATCTGTGAGTGAAACAATCTCTCCTTATCCTCCCGGGGCAATACCTTTGTACTAGCTACCATTGCATATGGATCAGCCTCAATGACCTATTCATGACTTTCTTTTGGGCAAGATTCTGCCACTCGAGGTTCTTCCTTGTCCTCATGTGTCTCCATCATTAAATTTTTTATGGTTCTTCAATCTTTCGTGTTGTGAGAGGGACTCTTATGGAATTGGGAGAAGATTCCTTGGAGGTTTGTGTCCACGTAGTTTTGCTACCTTCACTCTTCCATTTGTTATTTGCGAAGTTATCCCTCCTTCCTTTCTATTTAAATTTCTCCTCAATTTTTGTAGCAAATTTATATGCACTAGGTAAAGTCTCTATGTTCAGGAATTCCATTTCGGTTTGAAAATACCTATGCAGTCCACTCTGATATTTTAAAACCTGATACTTCTCACAATCTTTGATGCCAAGTTTTGTTGTTAAAACATGAAGCAGATTAGTATATTCTTGAACAGTTTGGTCTTTTTTCTGTTGAAGCAATTGCCACTCCATATATTTTTGTTCATATGTATCTACAAGAAAATATTCTTTCTTTATGTGCTCCATGAACTCTCCCCATGTGGGTTTGTGATCAAAGATGAACGCAGTGCCCATTTATGCTGCCTTGGTTGCTAAATTCACTTCCCAAGAATCTTTCACATGATTTTTAGCTTTGAGAAGAGTGAAAGTTATTTTCTCCTCATCTGAGAACTGGTTGACAGAGAAATACCTTTCCAGTTTTGAAACCCAGTCATCAACGACATCTGCATCAGTCTTTCCTTGAAAGGTGGATATATCAAAATTCACTTGCACCTTCAATGGTGTATACCTTGTGAATGGTGGGTTTGCAGGTGACCCATGACTTTCCAGCATTTTCTTGAACTGCTCCATCATTTCTTCTCATTTTTTTGTTAATGCATCTGCAACCAACGCTTTAATGTCATTGTCGGTCTACAACTTAGCCATCTATGATCTTTTGCATCTCAAAGGAAGGTAGTCTGAAGGATTCCTTATTTCCAACCCCAATATTTGATATTTTGATCGCATGTGATATAAAATACAGGAGTGAACTTGCTTTGATAGCACTGATTCAAATTATGGATTTGGATGACAACACCTAAGTGAGAACCTGCAGTATTGTGGATGAACAAGATAGCATAGAATTGAAGCAAGCCAAAAAGTGATCTATTCCATTCAAAAATGCAACATATAGTAGTTTATGAGATTCCAAGGGTCACAAAAATGCCTTGAGAATTGAAGCCTAATAGTCACATTTGTTTATTACATAATAAAATCTAAAAACTACAAAAAATTCAAAAAAACTATATAAAATTGTATCCTAACTTTAACTAGGCATAACTTTCTTCTCGAGACTTGAAATTATGAGTCGTTTAACTCGTTGGAAAGGTCTCCAAGAGTTAGGAGCGAAGTCTTGCAAGAATGTGCCTACAAAAATGTTCTAAAGGACAAGCCAAACTTTCAAGGGCTGAAAATCTCCCAAAGGCCTTCAAAATTGACAATTACTAACGTATAAAAAAACTAAAAAAAATATATAAAAATATTTCAATTTTTTTTCTGATCAGTCAAATAGAAAATTAGAAAGAAAAGAAATGATAGAGAAATGAATCAATAGTATGTGAATCGAAGGGAAAACAATGCATATTTAAAAAGGGTGATAGAAGTTAGTAATGGGGGGTTGCGAAGGTGAGAGGGGCATCGACAAAGAGTTGTAGAGTCGGCCAAATACAAAGAGAAAAAAAACTCAAATGACTATGGGTGTTGGGAAATAAGAAGAGTAAGGAAATGAATGTGAGACTTCATAGACATTAGAAAGGAAATACAGTGGGAGAAGGAGAAGTAAAAAAGGAGGCAATTTATGTAATGTTATTTTTTCGGACGCGTTTAATCTGGCTCCAAAATTATGCTATTGTACGATTGATAACTTTCCTGTTATGTGGACACAAAAAATGCATAATAGGCACATAATCCTTGTAGAGGGGCCGATGTCCCCTACTATAGTATAAAATAAAAGTTATCAGTATACGTCAGGACATTTTTGGAACCAAAACAGCTACAACCATTTTTTTTTTGCTTTGAAAAAATAATGAAATCATTTGTATTACAATCTTGTATGTGATTGTGACTTCAAAATCAGAACAGAGAGGATCTACTTGCGTTTGTGTTGAGTTTTTTGAATTTATAGGCAAGGATTCTTTTGTCCTTTCATCATCACTTTATCCCAATTAGGTCCTCTTCATTAATAGACTTTGGAAGCACAACACCCTACCCTCTTCCCAAGACATCAAAATGTGCCACCCTCTTTAAAGGACACTATTGAAGGGTCAACTCTTGTTTATTTACAAGCTATGGACTTAAATAGGCCTCTATCCTCATGGTACCCTAAAATGATAAAATAAGGCTCCTTTTCCAACAACAAAGACTTTACCCATATAAGCACTTTAATATAACATATTTGAACACAACACATCTTAACAAAACAAACATATTAATCACAAAACATTTTAACATACACATCTTAATACATCATGAAATTAAGCACATTGCACAAGACTTTAGCCCTTACATATGTGCTAAAGTCTTGGCTTCATGGTTAGCACATGATGTTCTCTAGGAGCCTCCAATTTTTTCTATAACCGATGGAATGGTGTTCCTACACACTCCAATTACATATCAATACATCCAAGTATAATAGATGAAAATAAATAAATAAAAAAATTTCATTTATCTCTTTACATAAATTTTTAATCCGCACAAAAAAGTTATAGGAGGTAGTCACACAATAATATGATATTATATCTCTTTTCATGAACACAAGGATCCTACCAATTTCCAAAATTTCTCATTACTATATTAAAATTTAATTCTATAATTAGCTTTCTTAAGTTTCCATTTTTATCTAATTATTATGATCACATAATTAATTATTTGATCATCGTAATAAAGTAACTAACATCATGGGAATTAAAGAAACATACATGTGTTAACCATTAGCAAATATGCAACATAGTAATCAAAATCTAATATAACATCACATGTCTCTAGAAATGTCAAATAGTGGGCCTCACATCCTACCCCTAGGCATGACCTTCCTCTCGGAAGTCATCAAAGAGGTGAGGCTATTGTGCCCTAAAATGAGAAGCATCCTCCCAAGTATTTGTGAGCTTCTCATAACAATCCTATTAGATCCTAGCTTGGTCCAACTCTCAGCCTCGAAGGGCCAACATCTAGCAAGCCAAAATGTGAATGGGCTACAATTCTAGTTGCTTGTCTGACTCCACCTGTAAAGAATCTGAATCTAATACATGAGAATAATCATGGACATATCTCCTCAAAATTGGTATGTGAAAGACATCATGGATATGTGACAAGTTAGTTGTCAAGGAAAGATGATAGGTTGCAGGTACTATTCTCTCCAAAATCTAAAATGGACCTATAAATTGTGGTGCAAACCCTAGAGGCGTTTTCATATTAGATTGGACTCTTATTCAGTCACACTCTCATGAATAATTGATTGCCAATATATTAACTCCAATAAATCGTCTTAGCATTGACATACTGCTTCTAACGGTCTTGTGCCTCCTGTAGTTGTTGTCTAATCAAATCAACTTTTTGCTCCATATCCTAAACCAACATAGGGCCAAATGCCACTATATCCTCCATGTGGTCCCAAGTTAATGGTGTCCTACATGGTCTTCCATATGATGCTTGGAAAGGTTTCATACCCAATGATGTTTGATAGCCATTATTGTATAAAAAATTGACCAAATGAAAATACTCCTTTCATCTAGACTAGTGGTCCATGACACACATACATAGCATATCCTCTACTACATGGTTCACCCTCTCAATTTGATAATCTATTCAAGGTGGTAGGTTGTACTAAAGTTGATCTTGGTACCCAACATTGTCTGTAATGAAGTCCAAATGGTCTATGTGAAGAGTGAAATCCCTATTTAAAATAGTCTTGAAAGGGACTCCATAAAGTGTAACAATATCCTCCAAGATACCTTTTCTACTGGTGTAGTTGTATATGTTGTGTGTAGTAGTGATAAGGGGGCCACTATGGTCAACTTGTCAACATTCACCATGATGAAATCATGGTGGGCTGATCCTACAATAATGGGTTACACTTTTTGGCTAAACTTGACGTTGAAATCAATATCTTTAACTAAACTATTGGGATTTTACAGATGAAGAAAATTCATGATTTATAAGATTTTTGTAGATTCTAAATGTATTTTTTAAAAAAAATTGGAATTAAATTGTAATTATTTATGTCTCCTTTAATAACTAGTTTTTAATAGTAAACAACATTGTTGAAAAGTGATGTGCATGATGTTGCGCATAACTTTTTTCTACAAAGGATAAATTTCTGATTGTTTTGAATTCAAATTTGTAAAATCGATATAATTGTGGTTGTCTTTTCTTGCAGCTTCAATATATTTTTGCCACCTTTATCCATAATTTCTGATGTTTCCCTTAGTTTCTGGTATTTTTGAAGGATAGATGATGTCTTAACTGTGGCATCAATGCAGTTGTTAATTCCCTTAGATGCCAAACAACTATCATTGGTATTGTACACTACTTGCAAAATCTGTT
This sequence comes from Cryptomeria japonica, assembly GCF_030272615.1. Lineage (NCBI taxonomy): Eukaryota > Viridiplantae > Streptophyta > Pinopsida > Cupressales > Cupressaceae > Cryptomeria > Cryptomeria japonica. Next base: position 723,830,209 of record NC_081414.1, read on the forward strand.
TTGCCGTATCCCCTTTTGAATAAACATGTATGCTCTTCTCAATGTGCACTTTGATCTTCCAATAAATTAATCTTGCGCTTTCATTCAATTCAAATGTTTCTCTGCATTATTTGCTCCCAAATGTTTTCTTGTATATACTTCGATGTATTTTTCATATTATCTTTCAATTTGTCCTTCAAATTTTTAATTTTCTCATTTGTATTTTGCAGGTCTTCTTTCATTTGTGTACATTTCTTTCTTTCTTCCTCTAATTGCTCTTCCAAATGTTTTGCTTTTTCCTTCTCATGATCCAATAGGTCCTATATTTTGTTTATTTCGGTAGCAACAGACTGATAAATTTTGTACAATTTTTGATAACTGGCTCTTTCATCATAAATTATTTTACTGCTTTCAGCTAGTTTTTCCCTCAATTCCTTCAATTTTGCCTCCATATTTCTTGCTTTGCAATTTCTACTACAGAGCCCAATTTTTTTATCCTTTTCTGTAAATCATCGCACTTGTTATCTATTTCTTTCCTCTTTGATTTTCTATTTGCCAGGTCTTCCTGTAACTTTTCTATTTGTTTCTCCAGCTTATTTTTTTCTCTCTCCACCTTTTGCAGTGAAGTGTAGACCAGTTCGTTAGTCTTTTTTGACACATTAATTTTGTCCACATTTTATAACTTGGAAAAATTCATTTGGAGGGTGCTAACTTGAAATTCAGAGGGATCTATCTAACTATGTAGTGGATTTTTATTTTTATTTGGGGGTATAACAACCATGAACTCCATCGTATCTTTGTGTGGGTCATATGTTGGAAATACATTATTCATTGTAGGTTGTTCCTCTAAAACATCAGTCAAGGCAACCCTCTACAATGCTCTCTTTTTTTCTTTATTTGCATTTGTTGTCTATTCAAATTTGTTAAAGTAATCATGTTATTCAAAATCTGGGCTTGTTGAAGCAATTGAATGTTTGAAAGGTTAAATAGCAGAGGCTCTAGGTCCACCTATGTTTGTGGTTTTAACTAATGCATTATGAGGAGTACTAATAGCCATTCCTGATCCTGTCCTACTATCACTTGCATGTGTAATTTTTCTAGTCTTTTGAGGAGTCTGTTCTGAAGTTGCAAATGATAGTTTTGTAGTAGCAGTGGCACTTGATATAGGATTCTAAATAGTATGAGTATCTACCACTAGTGGCCTCTTGTGGGAGATATTTTATTGTTTGACTTGTCCAACACCAAGACAACTAGTATCAGTAGTAGTAACCATGCCAATCCCACCACTCGTAGTGGAAATTAAGTGAACACTAATAGGAATACTATCCCCAGATTCCCCAGTAGTGACAGTGGCACTTGATTCACCACCAATAGGAATACCATGATGTAGTGGTGGTTGTGGATTTGAACCTCTAACAAATGCAGGAGGAGCTGGAGGGTAATGAGTAGTACCTTTCCATGATGAATCTGACGAATCAAGTCCAATGAATGGTTTAACAGTAGCTTTTGATTTTGAATCTAATGGAAGTTGTACCTCAAGTGGAAACCAAATGCCTTCTCTTGTGGGACCTAGACCACCACCTTCAAAACCCATTTTTTCCACAATGTTTTCACCTTTGCTATATTTTTCTTTCATGGACTCATTGACTCCACCAAATATTGAAGGGATTGTAATAGTTGTTGGAGTGGCCTCAACCTCATACTCATTTTTATCATCACTCCTATCATATGCTATTGTGGGATGCTCCATATTCTACAATTTGCTAAACTCTTCATCCTCGTCGATGGGCTCAAATTCTTCATTGGTATTTGGCTCATCAAGATTCTTCCTCATAGTCCAAATATCATTTATTTTGGTTTGACTCCAAAATCTGTCTTTACATTCTTAAATAATTGTTTTGGGAATAGATTTGTTAGATGGATTAGCAGATTTTTGGTAGAAATTGTAGGATCTCCTATTCTGGATGTCCTGCTCTATTGTCCTCTTTGTGTGCAATGTCGTAATTTGTGATGACAATTCTTCTTTTGAAATGTTATTGTCAATGGTAATTTTCTCCATCTCTTTTTTTACCTCATCCCAGGAGTCCATGCTTCTAAGCTTTTCTAGAAATGGTTTACTTTTATGTTGATATAACCTTTCAGAGTTCCCATTTTTCTTAAGCCTTGCTTGAACTACACTAATTGGATCATACTACCAGAGACCCTTATCACCAAAGATAAAAACTATCAAAAAATCATGTGCCACATTGAATGCTTTTCTCTCAAATGTGAACCCTCCACATGAGAAAGGCAAGGAAGGAGATATGCTCTTCTTTTGATGACCATGAAAGAGCCTATATGTGATCTCCAACTGTCGTACATATTCCAATGCGAATACCCTCCCTGTCACATGTATTGGAAGTTTGTAGGGTTTTACTGTTGATCCGTAGAACCTTAACACAGTGTATTCTTCCATGAAGAACTAGTCAGCCAATTGTATCTAACTTCCAAGTTGAATGCAATCTCTACAAGACCAAGACAATCTAAGCATTGGAGTGCTTGTAATTACATGAAACAATGGTGCCAAAAAGAAGTCTACAAAATGGTTGTAGTTTTTCTATTATCATCCATACTTAAATTAAGTTTTCATTCATATATTGGACACTTTGTTCTGTTCTAATTCTTCTCATCAATCTTATAGTTCACAATGTGAAGATTGTTGGTCTCTAATATTGCATGATACTTGGATAGAAGAATATAGAACAATAGGATGAGAACCTAAATATCTTACATGAACCTTTTTTGATCATTAGTAATTGTTTTTGCACGGATTGAACAATATTGTAACCAAAATTATATCTTACTGCTTGACTTAGACAATGGATATTAAAAATCATTTCAAGAAGGCTAACACCCACTTGCCTATCATTTTCCAATCCTACAAAAAATGTTAGCAAGGAAAATAGTATCCCGGATCCATGGGAAAAAATGTTGTAATCATAACGAGGCTTATGATTATGATCCAATGGAGTACAACACACTATTAGAGCTCTGATAAATGAATCTCTATGACTTGGATCGAGACTCTAATATTTATCTGCTAGCTTTCCTAGGTAAATAGTGGTGTTTGAGTTTTGTGCTTCAAACCCTAGGTTCAACAAACGAGCAAATTATCCCTCGGCTATGGACATAATTTCCTCTTTTGTATTTTTATTGACAATTGCTTTTTTTATCTTCATCATAATTTTTGGTGCAGACCATGAAAAATTCAGGGCAAGGGAATACTTTAGGTAACACCATGCTTCTCGATCCAGCAGCCCACGATGTAATTTTATTTGTATTTTGTTTTAACTTTGTGTTGAAAAGAGTAAATTTTTCCTTATTTGGATCTCCCGCCTTATTAAAAAATTCATATATGATTTCTATTATACACTTTTTACTATGGATAGCAGGGTATTAAATATCATGGTATTCATCAGTGAAACTTTGTGTTTTAACCAATTCAATTAGGTATTATTTTTTATTCACTTGTTTTTTTGTTGAACTGCTGCTTTCCGGTTCCCCATCGCTGTTACTATTAATGGTTAAAAATAATCTTGGATACAAGCCTGAAAATGCTAACCCTCAAATTGAACCACAAGATTCAAAAAACATTAAAAACGCGGGATGTAGGTGTTCTAGATTTTACCCAAAATTTCTATTTCACTAGATTGGTGCAGATAGACTCTGTTACATTCCTCAATCTAGTAGCCATTTTTTAATCTCCCTGGATTTACTAGTTTGTCCAAGAAATGAAATACAATTATGAGTCACTTATTTTGAAAACACTGAAAAGTTCAAAAGTAATACCTAAAGGGCAAAATCTCTAGAATCCTGTTGTAATTTTATAAATTATTATTAATATCTATTCACCGCTGAAGGACAAAACATTCATTGCTTCAATCTAAATTTTGAGGACAGTGGACACATCACCAGACACGAGTCACTTTTCTGGACTGCTTTTGAAGTCTTTTTAATCCTTTTCAACTTCCGCCTGAAATGGAGCTTATTAGACTTAATTATAGTTAATTAAATATAAAACGTTCAATTCTGGGTGAAGTTCTAAAAAATGTGTTTACTTCCCACATTCGGGCCAAAATCTACCCTAAGTCGTTGATTTGTGTTCATCCAATGGACGATGGTATCTTTTGTTAGTTGTTGTGGGTCCCAGGACTTTTGCCATTTTTCGGCCACGTCACCAGACACGAGTCACTTTTACAAACTATTTTTTAAGTCTTTTTAATCATTTTCAACTTCCACCCAAAAGAGAGATTTTTAGACTTAATTATAGTTAATTAAATGTAAAATGTTCAATTCTAGGTGAAGTTCTAAAAAATGTGTTTACTTCCCACATTTGGGTCAAAATCCACCTTGAGTCGTTGGTTTGTGCTCATCCAATGGACGATGGTATCTGTTGTTAGTTGTCGTGGGTCCTAGGACTTTTTCCATTTTTTGGCCACGTCACAAGACATAGTGACACTTCATTGTCCATGGGCGATTGGTGTTTCTAGGTGAAGTTTGGAAAAAAGTTTATCGTTTCCACTTTCGGCCTAAAATCCACCTTACACTGTTGATCTATGCTCATTGCTCATGAAAAGGCATGGTCTGAGACTCCGATGGATTTAATTTTCAAATTGTTTATCAAAGTGATGGTCCGAGACTCCAATGGATTTAATTTATTTCAAGAAAAGAAATTTGAAAATTAAAGTTTTTTCTAATTAAACAAATGCCATGTAGTGGCTAGTACTTGCCTTTATAGTATTATAATATTTTCATATTGTAATAAAATAATTTTCTATGAGCCTATGAATTTATAGATAATAAATTAGATATAATATAATATAATGTAATGTATTATAAATATTATTTAAAAATATTCAATTTTAAAGTATAAATTATATTAATGAAAGAATTCCTTTAGGGCTAATCCTGAGGTTGTGTGTGGTAGTGGAAAATTCCTCTCTGAGAGACTGGTTTGGTGAAGGAGAGAATTGAAATCTACAATGGAGGAGAATTTCTTCTTCTCCTCTAACAAGAAGCTTGTCCCATTTGTGGGGAAGGCGACAGACAAAAGATTGAAAGGCCTATTCATATATAAGGACAAAAAGCTTGTTGATGTGGTGAAGATTATCCTCTGCGAAGACATTGCCTATGTAGGGCATTGCTATCAAACTAACAACAAGATTTTGGCCCTCATAGTAGTGTGGGGATCTGATATTGAGGAGGACGTGTTTAAGGTGCGGAACACCCTCACTAACCTCATCAAGGAATACAACCTAGTGAATTTGGACACAATAATTGTGAGGGTGGTGCCGCGGGTGGGACTCACTCCTATCGAAGGGATCTTGGAGAGTGTGGCTACTATCCCATTTGTTAGGTGGCAAGAGGAAGGGTTTCTCCGCCCTAGACTTAGCGAAAGAACTGAGGCAAGCATTTAGCATTTAGCTCCCCATTTACATGTCTAGTGATCTATTACATTATTATAAGGATTATCCTTTCACTATCTAATGATATGAATCATTCTCTATATTTTAAGATTGTTCCTTGATGTCTATTCTTTGTTGGTTAGCTTACACTCTTCCTGCCATAGTTTTGCAAAAACCACTCAATAATTCTTCTTCAATCTCCTTTACAAGATGTTAATCAAAATTATGCTTATAAAATAGAGTATATGAATCCATAGTGATCATCAATCAGGCAACTTTAATAGTTAGGAATTATCAAAAGCATAATGCAGAATGCCTTCAAATTACCAAAATACCCATGTATGATTACCTATTTATATCAAGTATGATTAACTATAAAATTTCAAAGTTACTGTTAAACTATATCACTTCAAAGTCTGACAGAGATAATATATTAAAGCAAAAATAACATTTCGAGGGTTTAAATTTTATCTATTTTAACAAAATTCTATCTCAAGCTACCCATTAAGCTAGGCCTACTCCCTGGCCATAATTTTTGATTTCTCATTTACCCATATCCCTTCCATTGTGAGGTATTTTTCAAACCAATCCTCATGGTTGGGTCCTTGGCCCTGAAAGAGCCAGAGGAGAAAGTTTAGGCTCTGCCTAATTTCAACTCTCCTCAATGCAAATTCATGTGCATCATAAATTGTCAGAATAGACATCCTTAAGACCAAATAGTTGTTTAGTATAATGATATCATAGTGCCTTGGTTTGGGAATAGTTAATTCATCATCAATATTAACTAACACTCTGTCCAATTCCAGAAGGATTTGTTTGGATGAAAACCTCCCTGCAGATTCGCTCAACCACATCTCTATCCCGCTCAGTATACATGGCAATCGCAAGAAACATTGCAGCAATATGAGGATTAGCCATAGTCCTGTCATCACTTTTCAAGAAATCATTTCCTAATATCTTGGCCACTGCATGAATAATTACTTCATGCTGATACTACAAGAAACCATGCAATCTTTCATTCGTAATCTCTCCCTAGAAGGCCATTTGCCTTTTTGAGCTTTTGAGTCTTATTAGAGTATCCATCTACAACAGGGAGCTTTGTGAGATTAATCTCATATGCCAGGGTGCGATCAAACGTTTCCTTAATGCTAAATTTAAAGGTGAAATATTAACTTGAGTAATAAATTCTGAGGGGACATATCATAAATATGCATGAGTTGTGATTGCCAACCTTTATGCATAAGCCTCGTATGCAACAAGGGATGGGACAAGATTAGAAATCAAGATCGGCCACATAGAAGGGAAATCAACATCCAACCTCAAAGGATACCACTGAAAGGACAAAATCCAGCTTCATTCCTCGACAATAGAGAATGAGATACATATCATCATTACTATGCCCGAGCCAACCTAGTTTCAAATCACAAAATAACAAGTTGTATTGGCAATAGAATGTGGACAAGATCTTTAAGGATCTAAATAATAAATGCATTTCTATAAACGACAATGGCTACACAACCCTTAAATATCTTCAAGGATATTTTCCAAAATTAGCAATCATTAACTAGCAGTCATGATATATGTTGTAGTTTTTTTAATGGTGTAATGTAAGGGTTGCGTAGCCATTGCCACTATAGACTAGGTATAAATTTATAGTCATACACACATGAGCAATAGAGTATGTGAGAGAGAAACATAAAAGAGATAAATAAGTAAATAAATATATAAAAGATCAATGGAACAACGATACAAATAATAAATAAAATAAATATATATGTGTATATATATGTATATACATATACATACATATATACATATATATAGATACATACATATATAGATATATATATACATACATACATACATACATATATACATATATATACATAAATACATATATATACATGCACACACACACACACACACACACACACACACACACACACACACACACATATATACATATATGTATATATATATACATATACATATACATATATGTATATATATATATACATATACATATACATATATGTATATATATATACATATATGCATATGTATATACATATATGCATATGTATATACATATATGTATATATCTATACATATATATGTGTATATATATATGCATATATTTATATATATGTATGTATATATATATCTATATATGTATGTATATATGTATATATTTATATATATGTATGTATATATATATCTATATATGTATGTATATATGTATATATCTGTATGTATATATATATATGTATGCATGTATGTGTATGTGTATGTGTATGTGTATGTGTATATGTATATGTATATGTATATGTATATGTATATGTATATGTGTGTGTGTGTGTGTGTGTGTGTGTGCGTGTGTGTGTGTGTGTGTGTACATATGGGTATAAAAAAGATAAATGAAAAGATGAATAAATATAATATAATAAAGAACTGTAAACCAATCAATAAAGATTTTATGTTCTCTATTTTATTTTACATTCTCTCAAAACATTTTATTTAATTATTTGTGGTATAATATTTTAATGACAAGATATATTTTAAAGCATAATTGAAGTTTAATATTACACATTAGCCTAGTCTTTTTGGCCGCATCACGAGGAGCACTATCCATGTTCCTTGCCTCAATAGCATCCTCATCAACATCTAGGTCCACAATAGGTTTGGAAGTGCTGGAGCCATCAAGGTACTTGGCAATTTCCTCCATATTCCTGGTCACAGAGTTAAGGATACTCAGAATCATAATCAAGAATTTCTTCATGGTTATCTTTCCTTCCTCTAGCTTACTAATCTGAGCTTCCAGCTTCTCCACTTTTTCCTCCATAATCTTTTTCCACTGCTCCTAGTTACTTTCATATTTCTTTCCCTGCTCTTCCTACTACTTATCAATTTTTTCAAGTTTATTGATTCTTTCATATACCCACCTATCAAAACCCATATGAACCTCACATAAGTTCTTGAGTTTATCCAGAATAATCCCACCTCTAGCTTTATCATGTTCCCAGCTCATTTCCTCCTTATCCTTGTTCTACTCAGTTTCCATTTCCATTTCCTCCTTATTAATCTGATTGTCCTGCTCCTCCATAGGCTGGTTGTTAACATTGCCAATACTCACGTTGTGGGTAGGGTTGTTCTGATCAAAAACATCCTTTGCTCCTCCTTCCTCTTCCCCCACTTCCTCTTCTTTCCATCTCTCCTCTTTGTCAGACTCATTGGTCTCCATCTCACATCCTTCTTTTCCCATGTCCTCGGAATCAACCTCCGTATCCTTTCATTTATCCATGTCCTCTTGAATTTTGTCCATAGTGGATTTTTTAACCTTTTTACTCTATATCAACACATCCTTACTGGGCCCACATTCCTCAATTTTCCTCTTTCCTTTCCTTGGCAACACCGACAACCTTTTATTTTCCTGAATAGCCAAAATCTTACAATGCTCATAAATGAGAAAAATAAGGCCATAATGAAGCACAAGAGAAGAGGGGTTACTATGCTTGTTCAAAGATCGCGATAGAGACCTGAAAAGGTAATAGGGCAGATAAATCCTCTTCTCAGGTCTAAAGTGATTTAGAAGCACAAAATGGTAGGTGTGGGCCCTAGTGAAATGACCCTCCACAGTAATATATGATAGTAATATACTCCATAATTGCACTAAGCAAACAACCCCAAAATTTTTTGACATTAGATGCATCATAATATCCCCCCAAAGCTTTTCCTAATTTCTCTCTCTCATTCTCTCTACGCGGAAAGAACTTCATTGCATTATTAGACACTTTCAAGTCCTTAAAGAAATTAAGACTAGAATGGGGCATACCTATGACCATAGAAATGAGGTTTGCGTCCATCTTGAATCTAACACCATGAATTTTGAGGGAGCCATTTTTCCAGTTTTCAAAAACTCTGGTAACTGCTAGGTTAACTCTTCTTTTATCATAGTCTACCAATTTTTCGATGAAATGCGTCATGAAACCCTTCTCCAGCTTTGTCCATACCTTAGGCATCTCCCGCCGTCTGGAAATATTATCAAGTTCCTCTCTTCTAAGATCACCCCCCATTTTAGAATTCATTTTACAATTTCTCTACTTCTACAACCTCAGAGATTTCTTCCAAATGACACTCAACTTTTTGAAAATGCACACCCACAAAGGGTGTGAAATTTTAATATTCATGTTTAGGACTCTTCCCTTCTGATGAGCTATCATTACCTTTCTAAAAATTTGATGATTAATCATTAATACTTCCATGACTAACATGCAATCCTTCTTTCCCCATAAATCTGTCCTTTCTAATGAGTTCTTTAATATTAAAATCAATATTATATTCCCCATTCCATATGCTTTGAACTTCAGAAATAACACCAAGGTTAGCAAGGCCATCCACTACGACATTTTTTCCCTGAAAGCATGCTCAATAATTATTGATTTAAAGCTAGAAATAATTTCTTTGGCTTTAAAAATAATATATTCTATAGTCCATGAAGGCTCAACTTCTCCCTTAAGGCATTTAATAATGTTAAAAGAGTCTCCCTCCAACCATAGATTATCATGATTGATATTTTTAGCTATAATCAATGTATTCAGGGTAGCTGAGGCTTCAACATAATGACTAGTTTGGTTACCCAAAGGGCCAGCAACAACTACAAGGCAATTTCCATCAAAATTCCTGACAATGCCCCAATAACTAGCATTCCCAGGATTTCCCTTAGAGGCCCCATCAAAGTTGGCCTTGATCCATCCCTGGGAACGAAAGCACCAGAAAATACCATCCCTACCTTTATCGTTTCTATTTCTACTATTGGAGAGGTTCCATCTTTCATTAAAGTATTTTTTAGCAGCTAAACCATTATCAATTCCATATAAGAATTCGTATATCCCTCTATAGATTTTATCCACCACCACTTTAGGGTTCACACTTTTTTCCCTAAAAATCATGTTGTTACGCTCCTTCCAGATGTTCCATGTGATAATAGGGAGAGTAAGTTTCCAAAGCTCAACATTCTTAGAATTGGGACTAGGGCAATACCAGTGTGGCTAGAACTCTTTCAGAGAGTTCGGGAAAACCCAGCTCAACTTCCACTTACTAAAAATAATATTCCAAATTTATGACTGAAATTGCACTAGTAGAGGATATGGCAAGCAAACTCCTCCTCCCTATAGAAAAGAGAACACCTTTTAGGAAAAACAAATCCACACTTATGGAGATTATCAAGAGTTAGCACCTTATTTTGGATAAAAATCCAAAAGAAGATATTAATTTTGGGCGTCAACTTGTTTATCCACACTTTCGCCCACAAAGGGATCTCTTCCAAAACTTTGTAATGGATAGACACTGCTGAAGACACAAAATATTTCCCATCAAAAGTTTCCTTCCAAATCAAATAATCTTCATAATGCTCCATAAATATTTTGGAAGAAAGCAAGATCTCCAAAAAATTAATCTCGGACAAAGCTGGTTGAACTCAATCCACTTCCCGTTTCTCCAGTAGTCTCTAACAAAGTCTCCATACCTTCTTTTAAACCAATCTTTCCATTCCTTAAGAATGGGGATTTCCTCCAGCGGTTTATCCATTGGCCATCTGTCCTCCCAGAATTTAATAATTCTCCCATTCCGCAATTTCCACTTTCTTCCAGTTGTAGCCCAAGCTTTAGCTGTTTGAACTGCATTCCAAATTGTAGAACCTTCCACAAGAAAAGAATTATCCATAAATTCTTCCTCAGATGGTTGCATGTGAAGGTATTTCTTTTTCCAAATTGAATTCCATTCCCTATCCTCCCCTTTCATTCTCCAAATTTGTTTATCTAACAAGGCATTATTCATAGTTATAATGTTCCTTATTCCCAAACCCCCAAAAGCCTTAGGAGTGCAAATATTATTCCAGGCAATAAGGGGGATTCTATTTTTATCTTCCACTCTCGACCATAAGAATTTTTTTTGAATTCTTTCAATGGCCTCAACAAACTTCCTGGGGATTTTAAACATACTAAGGGCATAGATAGGCAAATTTTGAAGGGTAGCCTTAAGCAACGTCACCTTACCCGCTTGGCTAAGGAGGGCTCCTTTCCATCCAGCTAGTTTGGAATTGAATCTATCAACCAGCTTCATCCAAAAATTATTCGAAGGCTTTAAGAATAGAGGGAGACCCAAATAAGTAGAAGGGAACTCAACAATTTTACATTCAAGGATTCGTTCGATCCTTCTTTGTCTATCCACATGGGTATTGATGAACAAAGAACTCTTATCCCAATTTATTTTTTGACCAGAAGTAGCTTTATAGGAATCCATAATACTCTTCATGTTTCTCGCTTCTCTTATGGTAGCTTCTCCCATAGTAATAGAATCATCAACAAACTATTGATGAGTACAGGTTAAGTTGGATGAGGAAGGTTTAAGGCCTTTGAGTTTCCCTTCTTCTGCACTTCTCATAATAAATCTACCCAAACTTTCAGCTAGAATAGTAAATAAAATAGGAGAGATAGGATCCCCTTATCTTAGGCCTCTAGAACTTTTGAAGAAACTGGAAGGGGATCCATTAATAATGACAGCAGAAGTGGAAGTGCCAGTCAGCTGAGAACAAAGTTGAATCACCTTTTCCCCAAACCCAAAAGCTTTCATAATTCTGAAAAGGAATTGCCAATTCACTCTGTCATAGGCCTTGGACATGTCCAACTTAAGAAAAAAGGCCCTATTTTTTAGCATCAGTTAAAGAATGAATATTCTCATGCACAGAAATGATGGAATCCAGAATCTATCTACCAAGGACAAAACCATTCTGCTGAGCCGAAATAATGTGGGGGAGGATATCCAACATTCTAGAAGTAAGAATCTTAGATATTATCTTGTAAACAAAATTATAAAGACTGATAGGTCTGAACTTTTTGAGAGAATCAACTCCAGAGATCTTAGGAATAAGAATGATAAATGTAGCATTGAGTTCTTTTAGAAGCCGCCTAGAACCAAATAATTCTTTAACTCTATTACAAATATCAATCTCCACAATATGCCAAAATTTTTGGAAGAAGAACATAGGGAATCCATCTGGACCAGGAGACCTATCTCCAAGAAAGGAAAACATAGTCTTTTTGATCTCTTGATTCGAAGGGGTTTGAGAAAGATTTTTGTTGTCATCCTCATTTAAAATGGGAGGGATAGCTTCAGCTAGAAGGTCTTGAATTCTGATATCCAAAGCATCCACACCTCCCAAAATATTACTAAATAAATCAATAGCTTCCTTTCTTATTTTTATTTTCATTTGACAAAATCCCCCTATTGCAAGATAAACTTGAAATCCTGTTGGCCGCCCTATACGTAAGAACACTCATGTGAAAAAACTGGGTGTTTTTATCACCTTCCTTCAAATACAATGCTCTTAATCTTTGTCTCCAAAATTTTTCTTCATTAGAGATAATTTCATTGTATTTGGAAAGAAACCCATTGTCAACATTCCTCAAATCCTCAGAAAGCCATTCCATTTGAATTTTATCTTGAACTTCTTTAATATCTATCTTAATATGAGCTTTCATTTTAAAGATATCTCCAAAAGTCTCTTTGTTCCAGATTTTAACTTTGGCTTTGATAATATTAAGCTTTTTGCCCACTCTAAATAAGGCAGTACCCTCAACCTTTGAATTCCACCATTCAGCAACAAATATTTCCAATGAAGGGTGGGACAACCAAGCTTTTTAAAATCTATAAGGAAAATTTTTCTTTGCAGAAGTTGAATTGGCAGTGAAAGAGATAGGATAATGATCAGAACCAATCTTAATGATAGATGCCAAAGAGAAATTATACTTAGAAAACCAATCGGGAGAAATCAGGGATCTATCCAACCTAACTTGAATGAGATCAGAGCCAATTCTTCTATTGGTCCAAGAGTAATTAGTCCCTTGGAGATCCACATCCATCAAAACTTGATCATTAATAAATTCCATAAGATCTTGTCTTCCCTCTAGATACAAAGGAAGGCCTCCCATCTTTTCATCCTCTTTTAAAGGGGTATTGAAATCTCCCATAATCATCCAGCTTTGATTAGGGAAACTTTGTCTATCTTTAGCCAGGGTCCTCCAAAATTTAGTTCTTCTAGCTTTAGAATTAAGTGCATAGATATTAGTGATAACCTAGACAAAGTTATCCTTAATGTGCTCAAGCAAAATAGAGGTCCTATTAACCCCTGTAGCAATTTCCTTACCTTTAATAGTATTATGATTCCAAAAGATAGTTGTACCTCCAGAGGCGCCCTCTGAACTTGTTCCAATTACCCCATTACTTTTGAAAATTGTAATCCTTTCCACTTTATCCTTACACATCTTAGTTTCCTGAATAAGGACTACATCTGGTTTGTGATCACTTACAATATTATGCAACACATCCTGCTTGTGGAGGGTGTTCAGCCCTCTAATATTCCATGAAATTATCTTCATACTTTAACCGGGGATAAGGCTGAGTCAATGGAGCTTTGTGTTCCATCAGCACGGTTCTTCCAACTTTCCTATTCCCTTTGATTCTTTAGAGAGGGTCTCCCCTATTTTTTGTTGTGACTTCCAACATCGGCCACCTTCTTATTCTTACTTCTGGTTGAAATACCTCCATTGGGTCCTCCATTATTTGAATTGCCTTCTTTAATATCGAAAATCCTAGGATTTCCCTCAAGAGCCATCATCTCCATGCTTTTAGGAGGAGTTTTGCATTGGGAGTTCAGGATCATATTTCCAATCTACTTAGGTTTTCTATTGGTTAATAAAAACAACAACAAAGTAACCAAAATATTACAGTCCTGCGCTTCATTAAAGTCTTCCTCATTTTCTTTATTATTAGATGAAGCTGAAGCATCATCATAGGAAAACTTATCAAATTTACCTTGGGTGATGGGACCAACCTTCAAATCCTCTGATTCATATTTTTGAACCTTTTCTTTGGTCCCATACACTTCCTCCTTGTTACTTTCTTTTTGACTATTAGGACAGGCACAAACAGATTTTTCATTGTTATTATTCAAATCCTTCTTTTCCTTGTTTTCCATCTTAGTTAATTCCTTCTCAGGGACAACCTCTGAGGGTGGATCATCATTCTTCCCTTTCATTTTCCATTTCTGCTTCGAGTTGCTATCATTTTTACCATTCTTACCCTTCTTGAACATACAAGATTTCGCCCAATGACCTGACTTTTTACAATGAAAATACACAAATGGGAGAGATTCATATTCAATCACTTGGTTCCATTTCCCCAGTTTAGACAAAATCTCAATAGATTGAGGCATATCCATCATTTGATTAACATTACCACAAATACGAGCAAAAACCAATCTAGATTTAGCTGCAGTCATCGGGTCGATCGATAGAAGCTCACCAAATGATCCCGCAACCCTTTAAAGACCTCCTCATTCCAGAACTCCAATGGAAGGCTAGGAAGACGCGTCCACATAGGTGCCAACACAAAAAAGGAATCATCCAAAGGAAGGTTAGGAGCCCATTTCTGTAAAGCCAAGGTTGGCTTGCCAAACATCCATGGCCCTTCACAGAGTGCTTTATTCATATATTCTTCATTATTAAAAGCAAAGGAGAAAAAACCCCTAGGCAAAGCCGCCACATCCACTTGACCTTTGAGAACCCATTTTCTCCTTATAAAATTCCTTACGACATCGATGTTAGGTCTAAAACCAACAAACCATCCAACCAAGGTCATAGCTAAGCCAGAAATAGTAAAATCAACCATCTTATCTAGTACAGATATAGCAAAAACCTTATCGCCGGATTAGAAAGATTTTTCACTTCCGGAAGTCCAGATTGCACCAAAGGCCTGACTCCAAAAAGAGACGACCATTTCTTTTTTTTACCTCTATCATGTGGGTCCCCATTTTTGAAATATTTATCTTCCACCGATTTGACTGTCGCCTTGTCCCCCTCAATACCCTGAGGAGCCTGGGGACTTGAATGATTTCCAGCTCCAACTGCAGAAAGATCACCATCCCCAGGTTTGAAATTTGAATTTCTCGCTCGCCGCTCCTCTCCTCCCATGGTTGTGATTGTCCTGAGTGGAAAGTTATGACTAGTTGAAGTTAGGATAAATTTTGATGATTTTAGGGGATGTTATGACATCTATACAAGTTATTAAATCCCAAAATAAAACTCTTAAAACATATTTAAAAATTATATTAACTATGTGAATTCTATTTTAAATTAACCCTTTGAATTATTTTCAACAAGACCGTAAATACATGTTCATGTACCTAGTTAGTTGGATTTTTATTTTATATTGAAATTATGCAGAAAAAGTTACAACAAGATAGTTGGACTTTTAATTCACTTGTTTTTTGTGAGATAAACATCTTTTTTTTAATATTTATAATCAATGATAATCAATGTACAAATAATTAATGAAACAAACTTGATTTTTTTTATATTAAATATAGAGGAAGAAACATTACATAAAAAAGATCACAGCATTAAATTTATTTTCATTGTTTAACAAAATATTGAAATAACATAGCTCATAGACAAAAAAAAGTGTAGTCATAGACATTGCTATCCTTATTGGATGCTATCACTTGCAGCCAATCCCCGACATTATGTTTTTTCTTGCAGCCAATCCCCGACATTATGTTTTTTCAAATACTTCTTTGTCAAGCACTTCAAATATCTTTTAGAAAAGGCCATCTTAGAAGTGACATTGATTTTCTTCTTTAACTTTAGAGAAGAACTTAGGATAGACCTGCTATTTTTTTATGGTGAAAATTAAATCTTATATCCACACAAATTAATAACTATTTAAGATATTTCAAAACATAATGATTATGCTAAGTATCCTGCCATGGCATGATGGCATCAACAAATAATAAAATGAAATAGAAAGCAATTTTATATCCATAAGAGGCAAAATGAAACGAACTCGAATTTACAAAATTGACATTAATATATATGTTTTGTAAATTTACAATTTTTACACATCGGAGTCCCTCAAAAACTTTAAAGCCAAAATGAGTGAGGTTATGAGGAAATAGCAAAAAAAATAAAACTACTAGGGGGTCCGGGATAGGACATAGGCAGTGGACACATTCATGGTTTACCCTATGAATCTTGCCCTCCCTCTATGTAGATTTCTTCATACATTATAAATTGTGAGAATTCTTCAAGCCATCTGTAGTTTGGAAAGTCATCCAAGAGAAACCATTTCCAAAGAAAGTCCCTACCAATTCGTGCCCATTTCCTATGATGCATCAACTGCTCCACATTCAGGTACAAAAGAAAAGGTTGTCTGGCCACTATTTGGTTAGGGAGGAGAATCTTGGTTAATTCATTCACCCAAGGGATCCCCACCCCTACGTCTACAAAGATGAAAATAGTAACATCATCTCCAACGAAGTCTTCTTTAAACACCTTCCTTAACAGGAACAACATATCTACCTTATCTCCTCCAAGGTCTAGAAGGGATGCCAAGAACTAGGACGTAACGTCCGTGTTAACATGGTATCTATTTTCATTTCACAAAAATTCTCTGGCTAGCACCATCCTCACAACCTCATTAGTGAACATCCCAACCTCCTTACAGACTGAGTGAAGGGTTGGGTCTCTAACAGAGCCCAAAAAGGTCCTTTGTAGACATGCTTCTCAAGCGGATAGGAGTGTCCATCTTGAAAAATTAGAATACCAAATTATACAACCTGAGCCTATAGACCTAATCCAGAGGCATAATTTAACTACCGTGAGGTCTGATGATTTAACTACCAAAGGCTAATTGAAGATGAAAGAAGCAGAGATCATCTATAAATAGCCTAAGCTCTTGATTGTAATAATTCCTTCTCTAACTTTGTTAATTCTTTTAAATGTTTTTAAATCTTTCGTATATCTATGCAAATCTTTCCCATAGCTGCACTAGTATGCAAAATTGGAAACAACTCCAAACTAGTACCAAATACCATATTGGAAATCATGTTGAAGTCATGGGGGAAGAGTGGATTGCAGCTAGTGACAAGACATATATTAAATGACCAACATTATAAACTGTGATATTTGATACATGTCTATTAAATCCAATTCTATTCCGGGCACTTTTTGAGAACTACATTCTCTTCAGATATTTGGGTCGAAATAAAACTCCAGTCATTGATCTATGATCATCGAATGGTTTAAAATAATTGATGTATTTTATGTACGTGTGACATGTCAATGAGGTCATTCTTATCGATACATCATGCAAAGTCCGGACTCAATTTGATGTGCCTTGTCTATTAATAGAAATGAATTCATGAAATCATCAATAAAATATATATTTTTTCATAAATAAAAAAACATTAGCCAAACAAATTAAATAATTTTCAAATGGTGGATAAAAATCGCCAATACACTTAAATAATTTTTCCTTCAGAGTAAAAATGTTTTCCCATACACATATATTTGTTCCTTTAAATAAAAAACATTCACCTCCTACAATAAATTTTTTCCCCACAGAACAAGGTATTATTCACCAGAATTTTATGGAATTTTCGTACCCTATAAAAAAATTGCCAATACAAATTAATTTTTTTCCTACTTTGAAAAACAAATTTGCCATCAATATGAAAATCCCCCCCCACCAAAATAATGCTTGATTCACCAGGGTTTTACACTTTTTCCTGGGGGGTGCTTTCTTAAAGTTATCCATGAAGGTTAGGTCTTTATGTTGATATTGGAGAGCCCTCTAAACCTTGCAAGGTGAAGAAGGGCTTTCAAGTTAACAGGGCCAAAGTGGTTATTGTGGAGGTGGGGGAAAGTAAGGATGGGGAAGGTGGGATGCCTCAGTTTGTTATGCATAGTAGTGAGTAGATGATTGTAGATTGAGATCGGGACATTCACAATATTAATTTACAAACTGGTTACCATTCCCAAGGGGGTGCTAAGGAGGAGACCCTAGTTGATAACCCTATGAATGTTGGTGAGGATGTGGAGACACTCATTTTGAAAGCCACGGGTGATCAAGTCATTCTAGCCAATTGGTTTGTATTGCAGATTTATGATATCAGTAAATGCCTTGGCTCCCTCTGTAATAAGGTATATAGCCTTCAAATGATGGGAAACAAAGGGATGCGGATAATGAGTCCAAGAAAATTTTGACTGATTAAGGAGGTGGTTAATGATGTCAAGCATATGGAATCAAACTATGAGGACATAATCAACATGCTAGAAATCTCAATCTCCAAGGTTAATAATAAATACTATGGTTTCTTGATACATATGAAGAATAAATAAGTTGTAACCTTGAGTTTCTTAGGAAAAATATCTATATATCAATTTATATATTTAGCACAAGCATATAATAGGAAGACCTTGTATATAAATTTTGTAGTTAATTATTAATGTGCCTAAGTTTAGCTTCCTAAATTTAGCTTAACTGAAAAATAAAGTAAAAGATGACTTAATTGATATATCAATATGATTTAATTAATTAAGTAAAGAATCTTATTACTCCAACACCCCCCTTAAGATGAACTTAGGGAGAAGCTAAAAAACTAAGGACTAGATGCATGAAAGAAAAAATGGGTGCGAGCAACAAAACCTAATGAGGTACCTAAGGAGAATGAAATCTCTGTAAAATGGAGAAAAAGGAGAAAACCCAATGGGAAAAGTCTTTTCCTAAAAGAGATGAAAACATGCTAGAAAAAACATGAAGGAAGGAAGGCCTTACAAAGACCCCCCAAGGACAACTTCCTCCACCCTGAGCATAGATCGCAACTAAAGATAGCGCGGTGATGCCAAAGGTTTCATGAAGATGGTAGAAACCTGCTCCTCTATAGGAATGTACTCCAAGGTGAGTAAAACATCTTGAATCAACGATTGTTAACAACTGTCAAAGCAATAAAATCTCTTCACTAGCTAACACTGATTCTTAATACTCAACCTATGTAGATGATAATGCAATAGAAGATTGCTTCTTACAGGACCATGTGATAAGAGCAGAACCAAGACATAAAACAAAGCTATAAGTACACTTCTGATCATCGACATCACCAGCCCAATCAAAGGTAGTGAATCCAACTATGTGACGAGCCCTTGATGTGTAGTGAATGCCATAATGTGAAGTGCCTTGAATGTACCTCAAAATACATTTTCCAACTTGCTAGCGACTCTAGATTTGGCCTTGGATGTTGGATTTGGATGAAACAAAAAGAGATTTTGACTTTCTTGAACCTCCTCAATCCAATGGTGATCTTAGATTTGACCTAGGAAGCTCCAATAATAACATGCAATAGAAAGCTACAAAATGCAAAACCCCAAATTACATCAACTTTCTCTCAATTAGAAAACCAATGGCACTCTAATGGCTTTGATACGAGGTGAGAATTTTCTAAGATCTAGAGTCTAATTGATAGCACAGATAAGAGAAAACAAAAAATGACAAGCATAAACTGTATTCCTATCAATACGCAAAATACCCAACTGACTTAGTTGATTGAAATTGAATTATTATTGATTATTACATATAATGTATATGAACCTGCTTATAAAGCCAAGACTATATGGATATGTGAGCACACAATCATGACATATGGCTCAATGAGAAACTAGGGTAGGTAGGGGTAGGTAGGAGGAAAATAAAATATTCCATTACAGGTGGGTCACCCACGGAAGGTGGAATGTAACATCAAGATAAGACCATAAAAGATAGAATTTCTGCTACATACATCATCCCTAAGTGTCTTATATCCAAACTATGATGAAATGCATTACGCTAAGTCAACTTAAGTAAAGTATAATTATGAGACATAATTTACACCAATAGCTGTAACCTATCATTTCTTCCACCCTTTAGCAAAAGTTGAAGATAGGTTGTGGTTACAACCATGTAGCCTTTCAAGGTAAGGCGTAATCCCTCCTCTCTCCAAAATTCTCCATATGGTACCGTTTTTCTTGATTTTTTCACATTTAAGGGGCTCAAGCCTATTCCTATATCCTCCCATAGCAAGAGATCACTACAAATTCAAGAAGGAAGTTCTACAATCCCTGGAGCTAGAAGTTTCAAGAAACATCTAGGACTCCCAAAGAAACCCTTATCACTCTTAATGAAAATAAAAAAATAACCCACAAAGCATGTCAACAACAAGGTGAAAACAAAAATAATATTTCTAATCTTCATGAAACA
Organism: Cryptomeria japonica; assembly: GCF_030272615.1. Lineage (NCBI taxonomy): Eukaryota > Viridiplantae > Streptophyta > Pinopsida > Cupressales > Cupressaceae > Cryptomeria > Cryptomeria japonica. Next base: position 723,850,758 of record NC_081414.1, read on the forward strand.
ACAAAGGATTAATAGCTCCCATGTGAAACCTGTCATAGTCCACTGAATATTTTAGCTTAACTGGAAATTCATCAATTCGCCCCCATTCTAATTTATGATTACTAGACACTCCCATATTGGTTAATAGGTCATCAGCCCCATTGGCCTCCCTAAATTTTTGGGATATATAACATTTATCAAAGGAGGAAATAATTTCTAGCGACCCCTTAATCCAATTTTTTATTGACCAACTTGGCTTATTTTTCTTTTTGAGGCAATTAATTATAATCTTTGAGTCTCCTTCTAACCATTTAAAAATAAATAAATTAGAGGCTAATAAAAGCACATGGTAGGCCACCACCGCTTCATCTAGGTTAATTTTATGGATTCCCAAGGGGAGTTCCATTGTTGCAATGAACCCACCATAATTATCTCGTAACACTCTCCCACAACTAGCTGAAATAGGGTTATCCTTCACTACCCCATCAAAATTCACATTCACCCAACCTTGAGGAGGAGATTTTCAAGTGATATAAACCCTAAGGTTCTTAACTTTCTTGAGAGGCTTAGAGATATCAATATGATGCTGCCAATTTAGGGCCACCTGAGAGACATAATCAAATATATGACTAGAGCCAAAAGAATCAGAAGAAACACATGCCAAGTTCTCTTTGATTTCCCTACAAATTTTCAAAAAGATCACATTTGGCCCAAGGTAGGCATCTCTAAACACCCAATTATTTCTCTCTTTCAAAGGACCCGAAGCAAGATGGGCATAAAGATGGCCCACAAAAAGGAGAGGAGGAAGATAGAAGAAGGAGAAACCCATTGGGAAAGAAGATCTTCCAATGAAGAGGGAAAAACCCAATCCACACCCTACGTGTTCAAAACGAAAGCCCAGATTTCCCTTACATAAGAACACTCCAACAAGATATGAAGGGAAAGTTTTCCCTGAACTTGGCAAATGAAACATCTATTAGCCGCCCAAAAAGTGGGGGAAGAAGGGGAGGTCTGAGAAAAGATAAAGTGGAAGAAGTGTTGAAAGAACCTAATGGAGAAGTAGACCACACCAATTTGTCTTGAGACTGAGGTAAAGTAATTGAATTAATAATACCGTTGAGCCTGTCGAGTGCCCCATTCACCACTTAAAGATCAATCCAAGTTCCATCAGAACAATTATCTTTAACCAATGTACCAAACCTATCAATGCATTCATCCATGAATGGTTTGAAAATTAGAGAAGAAGAGAGAGGTTCCTCCCCAATCTAGTTATCAGACCAAAATCTTACAATATCACGAGATCCAACTTTCCATTTCATACCTTTTTGAATGACAAACTTAGACATCTTCATATTATTCCAAAGAACAGATCCTGACATTAGATTTTCAATCTTCATAAAGGATACTAAAGATCTTGACTTCATCAAATATTTGCTTCTTAAAATTTAACTCCACTCATTATTGTTATGGAAACGTTGATATAACTATTTAGCTAGTAATATAAGATTAAAATCTTTAACACGCCTAAGTCCCAAACCTCCCTACTTTTTAACAATATAGAATTTCTCCCACACAATGAAGGGCAATCTTATTTTGTCTTTCATTCCAAATGATAGAAAGACTTTATGAATTCTTTAAATGGCATCAACAAATTTGCTAGGAATCTTAAATAGGCTCATTGCATACATGGGAATATCTTGGAGTGAAGCTTTAAGGAGTTGAATTTTCCTAGCTTGACTGAGGAGAACTCCTTTCCAACCTACAAGATTCAAGTTAAACTTATCAATAAAATTGATCCAAAAAGAGTCACAAATCTTACCACCCAAAGGGAGGCCCAAATATGTGGAAGGGAAAGAGTCACTCTTGCAACCCAAAATATTTGCAATCTTCTTTCTATCTTTAGGGGTATTCAAAAAGAAATTAATCTCTTTTGAAGATTGATTCTTTAACCTGAGGCCACCTCATAGAATGAAATATCTCTCTTAATGCACCTAGCATCCAAAATAGAGGACTCCCCAATAATGATGGTATCATCAACAAAGAGCTAGTGGGGCATGCAAACTAATGAGAAGAAGGGCATGGACCTTTAAGAGAGATTGAAGAAATTATACTTTGTCAATATCTACTTAGGGATTCCACCATAATGATAAAAATAAGTGGGGAGATTGGGCCCTCCTACATAAGCCCCCTCGAATAGCCAAAGAAGGCAGAGGGGGGGGGATTAAAAGCATTTGACCATAGAGATAAATTGCCAAATAATATCAAAACATCATTTATCAAAACCAATAGCTTTTAAGACTTTAGCGAGGAAACCCCAATTAACATGGTCATAAGATTTCATTAAGTCCAACATTTGCATAAAAACCAACCCTTTTATTGGTTTGTCAGAGACTGGATTTTCTCATGAACCATCACGATAGAGTCCAAGCTCTGGCACCCATGATTGAAACCATTCCAATGGGAAGAGATAATAGAGGGCAAAAAATGGAATATACAACTGGCCATCACCTTAGAAAGAATCTTATAAACCAAACTTTACAAATAGTAATAGGTCTAAATTTGTCAAAACTATTTGCCCTTGGAATCTTTGGAATAATAATGATGAAGGTAGAATTCCATTCTTTCAAAAGAATTCTGCAACCGAAAAACTCCTTAACTGTTGCCCAAAGATGATTGGTAATAATATGCCAAAAGGTTTGAAAAAAGATCATAGGAAAGCCATCCGACCCAGGTGCTTTGTTCTCCTCAAAAGAAAAAACCACTTTCTTGATCTCATCCAGAGGTGGGATGGAAGAAAGCTATTTATTCATCTCTTCAATAATCAACAAAGGGATTAACCAAAAATGATCGCTACAAATCCTCATCTAAGGGCCCCTCCTCATAAATAAGGTTGGAGAAGAAGGAAATAGCTTCAGAGGAAATATCCTCTTCATTCTCAAATTTGGATCCATCCTTCAAGAGGTGGGAAATCCTATTTGAAGTTCTATGTTTCATAGTAGAAACATGAAATTACTTTGTGTTTGTATCCCCACATTTCAGCCAGAGGGCCTTGGAACATTGTTTCCAAAAAGGCCTCCTATTTAGAGATGGTATTATGCAATTGATAGAGAATATTGTTCCCCTAAGAAAGGAGATCACCGATATACCCTTGTGCTTGGATTCTTTTTTGAATAACTTGAAGGTTATAATGGAGAGAGGACTTATTGGCAATAATATAGCCAAAAGATTGCCTGCTCCATCCTCTCATTGCAAATTTAACATTGTTAAATTTTTTAGTTAATCAAAACACAGTAGTGTCAATAATATTTATGTTACACCATTATCTTATCTTTTCTTTAAACCCAGGGAGGAGGAGCCACATCTTCTTAAATCTGAAGGGAGATCTTTTTTTACCAGTCAAATTATGAGTTGAAAAACAAATCGAGAAATGGTGTGACCTAGTTCTAGATAAATCTGAAAGAGAGAAACTGTAGTTAACCATCCACTAGTAGGAAATGAGGGCACAATCCAAACGAACCTGAATAAGATCACTGCCAGCAAATTTATTGGTCCACATAAAGGAAGCTCCTTTGAAATCCATGTCAATGAGAGCTTGATCCTGAATAAAGTCCATCAAATCAATAGAAGTATCCAATGAGACTTGGGATCCCCCAAACTTCTCAGATTGAGATAAAGCATTATTGAAGTCGGCTATAATAATCCATAGATCCTCCTTATGATGATCTTTGAACTCATTAAGCATGTTCCAAAACTTTCTCCTAATACTTTGTTATTAGGTGCATAAATATTGGAGATTATCCAAGAAAACCCATCCCTCAAATGAGTGAGTCTCATAGCCACATGATTAGAATCCTCCCATAAGGGTTGGCCAAAAAAATCTTTTTATTTCGAAAAGTAGCAATCCCACCAGAGGTCCCTTGGGCATTGCAGCAATGGATACTGATATCTTTAAAACCCATATTATTCAGATTAAGAAGCTTATCTTTCTTTATTTTTATCTCCTAAATCAAAAGAAAATTTGACTTGTGATCTCTAACAAGATTGTATAATATATCATGTTTGTGAGGATTATTTAATGCTCTAATGTTCCATGATATGAACTTCATTTCTTAGAAGGAATGTTTTGTAAACCATTTTGGTTAGAGTTTTTAAAACTCCATCTGCTATATCCTACATACATTCATGTTCTCTGGTCCATTTCAGAGGCTTCCTTCATGAACCCCTAGAACCCCCACAATCCACTTTGGTTCTATTTCTAGTATTAACACCCCTCGAAGATGTACGACCTCCTCTCGATCTGGACTTAATGTACGTAAAAGTGATTTCATCATCAAACTCAAAAAATTCAAATTGGTAGTTGTCTTTAAACTCATTTAGATCTTTATGAGAGCTACCATCCTTATGAGCACTACTAGTGACATCAATAAGAATTGACAACTGGCCACCCTCCATGTGACCCTCACAATCAACAAGGGAAACCACATAAAGGGGCTCTTGAGACACGTTGGAACAAATAAAAATTTCTCCCTTTCCATCCATCGACGTCCCCTTACCCTAGGCATTGTGGTCGACCCAAATATCCGCCCTCAACAGAGATGGGATCCACGATGTTACAGGAGAAAAGATTTCCATTTGTATTAGGCTCCTTTACCTTAGCATGCTCTGACACCTACAACTGTAAGGGGTCATAAGCAATTATAGCATCTAGAAGAGATCCTTGTTGAAGGCATCTTGAAACCTTTCCATCCTTACTATAAATGTGAATAAGAGTGGGTTGAGACTATTAGAATTAATTTTAATTTTTGAAAAAGAGTTAACCATGAAATGTAGCTATAGAGACATTTCATGAAGCAGAGAGGTGGTAAATGTGATTTAGATAGTGCGAAAGTAAGGTCGATAGATAAGAATAAAATAAAAAATAATTTAAGGACTGATTGAGAATAGAGGATATTGATCCCTATCCATGTATCATATAACTAAAGTCAGTAGATGTACATTTACAATTTTATTTGGTAATGAAAATGTTTTATTTAATTTCTTGATCAACTTATTATATGTTTGATGTGAATATGAGTGTATATATGGGTTTAATCCCTTTAAGCATTCTTTCTTATGAGTCATACTCATTGTGTGTAAGGTGGTATGCGCACGTAGTACCTATCATTAAATGTTCTCATGCAACCGAGAGGAAATTATTTCCTTTATATTGTTGTGTGTATGCATAGCTTGGGTTGTACTTAGTACGATTCTTATTAGATTGAATTCATTACCAAAGTGATAACTCTTAGCTATCATAAACATTAACTTTGAATACTTGTATATCAATATTTGTGTAATTCATTTGTCTTCTTTTTTATGTAAAAAATACTTTGAAATAGATTAATTGTAAAGAATAACAAAAAGATTTAAATTATTCTCCAAACTTTTAGAAGACTTTAAACAAATATAACCATAAAGTTTGAATTCACAATTAAGAACCACAACATGAATGAAATAACCTTTGGACTATAAACTACCATCAAAACTTACAAAATACTAAAATAATGCTAAAATATCAAAAAATAAATTAAAAATCCACAATATCATAGTAGATTAAATTTGAAGCACTCCAACAAGCTCTAAATACAACCACAAGCCCTTACTCCATAATCATTGATATTGCTTTTCTTGCTAATTGCGTTCCAGTTTTTGAATGCCAAACCTGACTAATAAAAAAATTTAGACCTTCGTATTAAACTCCTAGCCATGGTCTTCTTTCTTTTTTCTTTTTTTTGATAAAAGTGGATGAACCACTGAAATTATATTAAATCTTTATATTTTTACATGGTGTCTAGTTCAATGAGCACTAAAGGGAAAGAACCAGTAAGAAAACCCTTCAGTATTGGTCAAGAAAACAAAAGCCTATCTGCCCATTACAAAAGCCCATAGCCAACCCAAATACAACCCCTGATTACATCATCAATCGCATTAGATATAAAGGAAGCTTGAAAAAAGCTTGTAGGAATCAGTGAATAAGATAGCATCCCAAAATGAAGCCACCATGTCCTAAACAAAATCAGTGCCATCACCCCAAAGAAACCAAACTGTCTATGCACCACATGAATCCAAGGCCCTGCAGAGAACAAAACACACAGCCAGAAGGGAACCAAGTAAAAGAAGTCCTAACAACACAAAGATGGTTAGCGATCATATACCCATCCATATAATAAGTAGAGAAGGATGGAGAAAACCCTCAGGAATTAGGGTGAGGCCAATCCATAAAATAGTCCAAAGCAAAAGCCATAACAACAACAACAAGATTAGGAGCCATTTGTACCACCAAATAAACTGCACTTTCTAGTTCCTCAGAAAAAGCCACCAACCACCAATTTTGCCAAGAAATCTCCAAAACATGCAAAGCATTGTGTAATAGAAAGAAAAAACAAAAATGAATGAATTCCATACCTGCACACCATCCAGAATATAACAAAGAAAAGGATAACCACTGTATGATTATCTTATCATCATAAGAGAAAATGCCGAGCAAGAGACCTCATACCAAAAGATGAAAATTCCCTCATATCTTTACAATAGACCCAATCATTAAAGCAACTACCTAAAAAATAGGGTACCCATGGAGTGAAATGATTCAACAGAAGGACTAGCTCTACTTAATGTGAAACGAAAGCTCATGGCAAAGTTACCCACAACTAACCGCAAAGAGAAATGATTACCAAAAAAGCAGAATATTAGACTCAATATATTTTAACAAAATCCAACCACGAAAATTAATGATTAACATAGAAGATCTGATACCAAAGTAGTCCCCAAGATGTCCAAAGGAAACCAAGGTATCCATATACCATGATGATAATCCCATAAGCCCAGCATGAAGCTTCATGGGACAAGTCAATGCCAAGTAAGAAGCCCAATTAATACAAAAACTGTCAGCCGATCATAAGGTATCCCACTTCTGACCATATAGGAAAATAATTACACAAGAACCCATACGATCTCACTCTTATAAGTTGCCAAAAAACTTGGCACAAAGCTGAAAAATAAAGAAAGACCAAAGACAATCTCTAAACTAACAAAAGAAGAACGAAGATATCCATCAACAAAGGTATCCATAATATTAAAAAAAACAACCATAGAACAAAACATGATAATCAACCCAAATCCCATTAACTGTCAAATAAGTGTCCGCCGAGCATAAATTGCCCCTCCAACCTCCATAATGAATAAGGAGCTACTACTAGAAATAGCTATAATAGAAATGTTGTCATAAGGTAAGACACCATCCCCCCTATAACCATACAAGGAAGTAGAACACCCCACAGAGAAAAGAGATGGGAGAGGTCAATCGAACAAAAGGCAAATCCAAAAAATAGAAACCACAACAAACTCTCTCCTTAATGAGGAGATTCTCCCAATAAATGTCAATAGCAAAGATATTGCCCCGAAGGCCAACACCCTCATTATAGGCACTTACAAAAGAACAACCACATCAAGAATAGGGAATGAAGGAAGTTTCTGAATGGAAGGTTTGTTAAGAGAGAAGTTTCATGCAAGAGATAGGAAAGTTCGAAGGGGCAAGTTCAATATGATCAACACCCTCAACAACAACCTTGTTTGCAAGAAAATCCTCAAAAACATTAATTTCTCTATAACAATGAGAAATAGAGAAAGTGGAAAAACCATTTAGTTGGAGGAGAATGTGCTCTAAAAAATACTACAAGTGCCAAGAGAGACACTTTTTTCTAGCAACTGCTTGAAAGACCAGCATTGAATCACCTTCAATAACAATATCCTTAATGTTTAAAGAAAGAGCAAGATCAAGTCCAAAGGATAAAGCTTGAAACCCAACCACATTATTAGTGGCATGACCAATATATTTACCCACTGCTTTGATGATCTTTGAAGAGTGATAAAAAATAATTACCCCAATCCCCGACCTCCCCATATTGCCCTTAGAGGCCCCATCAAACTGAAGTTTGAATGAAGGGAAAGGAGGAGGACTCCATTTGGCCATCTTGCGCTTAAGAAGTGAAGAAAATCCATCTATTATAACCCCATGAGAAGGCATCAAATGAAGTGAAGACCATCGCCAAGTAACCCAATTATCCCAATGAGAAAAGGACCTGAGATGATCTAAATTTTTATGAATGAAAGAAAGCACCACTTCACTAATGGAAGCTTGAATTTTACCAATTATGTCTACCAAAGTCGCAAATTTATGTTCGAAGATTCTTGAATTCCTTTAAAGCCAAAGATTCCAAATCAGCAGAGATGGAGCGACAACCCAAAGAGATGAATAGAACAAAGAGGGAAACAACAAGGGCTAGGACATAAATTGTGAAAGTTGATTTGAACAAAGAGCAGAAGACCATCCTAACATATCAAACAACCAATACCAACACTCAGAGGCAAAAGGACATAGCAGGAAAAGGTGATCCATGGATTCCATACGATAACCACAAAAAACACAAGGAAAAACTATTGTAATCCCAAACCTATCCAATCGCATTCTAGTAAGGACTTTATCTTGGACTGCCAACCAAGCAAAAGCCCCTGCCTTTGGAACACAAGCAGGATGCCAGAAAAGCTTAGTAGGCCAACAAGATGGCAAAGGGGCCTGAACCAAAGAATTGTACCCCTCTTTTACCGAATAGAAGCCTGCAACATTTTTAACCCAAACCAAAGAGTCCTCCTTGATATGAAAAACTAAAGGTCTATTATGAAGTTCTTCTACTAAAGCTAAAATAATATCATTATTAATAGACAGGGGAGGGATATCCTTCCATTTAGCCACTAAACATGGACCTGAGGTGACAATGTTAAAATAATCTGCAACAAAAGGCCCCAAAAGATCCGATAGAATATCTGGCAAAGGGGACCAGTCACAAATAGTTGAGAGAGCAGGATGCCCATTCCAAACTTTATCCCAAAAAATGGGCCTTTTTTCCATTATGAACAACCCAAGATAAATGTGGTAAGACCACCTACCTACAAGAAATCAAAAAATTCTAGAACACAGAACCCTTCGAAAGGGATGTTGCAGTAAAAATCCTTTCTCTGGATGCTCCCCTTAAATATTTGGTGAGCATGATAGAAGCCCATTTACTCTAGGGGTCTGCATATAACTTCCAAATCAATTTTGACCCCACTGCTTTATTCTGAATTACTAGGTCACGGATACCCGCACCCCCTAGCTCCTTGGGATGACAAATTTTATCCCAAGCAAGAAGAGGGATCTTCTTTTTTCCTCCTAACTTGTCATTCCAAAGGAAGGTCCTGAGGGAAACCTTAATCAAGTTTTAATGACTTGAGAAGGAGCCTGCAGGATAAACATCAAATATGTAGGAATGGCACTCAAAACTGATTTGATTAGAAGGATCTTACCAGCCATTGTTAGCCACTTATGATTCTAGGAGGAGATTCTGGAGGTTATAGAATGGACTACTTTATCTGAGAAGGAGGTCTTGTCTAGTTCCAAAAAGAAAGGAATGCCCAAGTACATACAGGGAAAGGTCCCAACTTGAAATTTCCAAAAGCAAGCAAGATTGTCTCGAACTAAAGTGCGGACATTCACAAAAAAGATTTTGGACTTCTGATTATTAACCTTTTGACCAGAAAAGGTAGCATAATCAAAAATAATTTTCTTAATAACTCGAGCTTCCCTCATAGAAGCCACCCCAAACAGAAGTGTATCATCAACAAATAAGCAATGAGATTGTGAAGAAGGGAGGCCATCCACTCTGATACCTGACCATAGACCCGATGTCGTAGCATTAGATATAGCCCTGCTTAATGCTTCTGCCAAAAGAATAAACAAAAAAGGGGATAGAGGATCTCCTTGCCTAATTCCGCGGGAGGAAGCAAAGAAGCCCGAGGGAGAACCATTAATCAAAACTAAAAAGCTAGCAGAGGATATACATGAAAAGACCCACTTAACCCAACTACGCGAAAATCCTAAATGATACAAGACCGCCACTAGGGACTGCCAATTAACACGATCATAGGCTTTAAGCATGTCTAGTTTAAGAATCATTACTGGAACCTTTTGCTGAGATATGGAGTGCAAGATTTCTTGCGCTACAATGGCACCTTTAGGAGTTTCCCATCCAGGCACAAACCCATCCTGCTCCAAATAAATTATCCGAGGAAGGAGTTTAGACAACCTAACCAAAATTGCCTTAGTAAAGATTTTATATAGGGTGGTACACAAGGCAATTGGACGAAAGTCCGAGAAAGAGGTAGGATTATGTACTTTTGGAATAATAGCAATAAGAGTAGTATTAATTTCTCTTAGGATCAACCTATTCCTTCTAGACTCCTCAAAGGCTAGCAACACAACTTTTCCTATAAAGTCCCAACATTTCTGAAAGAATAAGGCTGTGAATCCATCCGGACACAGAGCCTTTTCCGGATGCATGAAAAAGACTATCTCTTTCAATTCAACCAACAAAAAGGGGGCCATAAGCAACCTATTGTCCTCTTGAGAAACTAAAGGGGGGATCGAATTTACAAATTCATCATCTACCACTACTGGCTCCTTATTAAATTGAATTATTTCCTTCACCATTAAGAATTCATTTATATAAATGTTCTTATAGCTTTTTATTAATGGGAATTTCTTCATTTGATCGAAGCTCTGAATGCTTCATTCAAATTAGGTGGTGGTACCAGTGTTTCGATATATAATAAGAAATGGCAAATTCATTCGTGAGTTGATTCTGATTTTGATGCAAAAGTTGGAATTGATTCTAAATTGATGAAAAATCTATATATTTGATTACTTGATGTTAGAGATAAATTGGAGGATAGCCATCATTGTGTTATACAAAATGAGCTTTGAAGGGGTATGGTTAGAAAGAAAGACAAATGATTGCTATGCCTTTAAGTGATTATTTGAATCAAATGTGTCAATGATGATAACCTTGATTGATCATGTATGAAAAATATTAGAGAAAGATTAAAGGGATTCAAATAGTTTCAAGGTGATCGATATAGAAGATTAAAAATAATACATCAATGTATAGAGTATCAAATAAGTGTCCACATACTAAATAAAATAAAACCATAAAAATTTAATGATGATAATTAATAAATTACAACCCTGCTAAAATTGAATCAACAAATGAGAAAATAACCTTCAAATAAATCCATTGTTGAATTAGAAACCATATTTTATTAGCCACATACTTTAGAAATAATATCCACACAAAATCTAATTTCTCTCTCTAAATGCTAATTAAAATTCCACTTTCTATCCTTCAATTGATTTGCTAATGTTTTACTCAAATATATAGTTAAATCTAAACATGCAACCACTGATTTTGAAATAACATACATAAACTTGTCAACTTTTACTATAAAAAAGCTACATTATTACATCATATTCTGGAAAGTAAAAACACATATCATAAATAATTTCAATCTAAACAAACTATAGGAAACCCCTAAATGGTCCATGCACATAAATACAAACTCAATATAATTTAGTTAGTTTGATAATTTAATTTATTTAACTTTTGACGATCATACAAAATATAAAAGAAATTGATAAAACTTTTCCTTATAAAATATAATGCCCAACCTTACAAAAGACAACAAATATCAATATTCAATGTGTAAGACAAGTCCCAAAATAAAATCATTTTGTGATTCATCCCTAGACTCGTTTCCTTTTTTTCTTTTTCACTTCTCCAATTTAAGTTCCATATATTTTGCAAGAAAATTAGAAATTTTCACCGATTTCTTGTAGTCTCTTACCCACTCCTAGAACTTAACATTTTCCAATCTTAACAAGAGTTTTTATAGTTATCTCAAACTGTAACACAAAATTAAGAAGATTCATTAGATGAATAAGTATACTTTCAAAGACAACTCAATTGAGTTGGAAAGATTCTCCATGGGTCCTATTCAATAATAATGACATTTATAAAATATTAAATTTCCTTATTATGGTATTTATATTTGAGTGGAATAGAATCGTAAGCAAGTAAATATTTTAAAGCAACTCTTACAACTATAACCATCTAAAATATTTCATAATATATCAATAGGTTGAAAATATCTAGTTGTCCACCTTGTTGAGATAATTAGCACAAAGAATGAATGATTCTTCTCAATCTATTACTTGTCTATATATGAGAAATCTAATCATATATATTAATATTTAAAACAAGGTCGAACATGTAAATTAAATAAGCAACATTTGAATTTCCCACCTCCCAAACTACCCTTAAGGAGAATTTTCTCTATAACTTCTAAAGCGAAGCGTGAACATGTGTACATTCATGAATGCTTTCCTTTAAAATATCCTAACTAAAGTTATAAATCATATTTAAATATCTAAATAATGTGAATTTTATATATTAGCTCATGTACAAAATTCAGAACAAAAAAATCGTAAAAAATTGAAAAACATAAAAGCAAAATCCAAAAGCCAAAAAATATCTTTGATTTTTCTTTTGTTCTTCAATAAGGTTTAAATACCAACCATTATTCACCAATCCAACAAAGTCTACATCATAAATACTAGATTAACCATTGTCCATCCTAATGCAAATTTTCAACCATTCTTACATATTAATTTGATAATTTCCCTTGTGGAACCAAAAATCCCTTCTTTGGTGATGATTAGAATAATGCTCGAGCCTTGTTGATTAACTAGAATATGACCAGTATGATTATAATGAGTCTCATTAGTCAAGATAAATAGTAATGAGCCTATAGTGGTGGACAAATTAGAGTTAGGGTTAAATAAAGATAATAAAAACACTTAATTACTTAATTTGTTGATGCATAGTAGCTTCGGTCAGATATAAGGGTGACCATTAATATTGATTATACATATATAAGCATGTATGTATGTATATTAGTCCACTATGTGGACTCACATACATACACACATACTCCTTCCTTTTGTTTATAAGAATAATCACTTTGAATACTTTGCAAGTTGTCATCCTTATGTCTGATCGAAAATCTACATTAATCTGTGTGTGATCAGATTCTATTCTTCTCTTGCCTTGTATCATGTAATGATCATTAAGGAATCATTTTATACGACAAGATCAAAGTTTACATGATCGTATTCATTAGATCAAACTTATATGTTTGTATTTGATAAATCGAACTTGATAATGTGTTTTTCACAGATCAACAACTTTAATTGGTTAAGAGTTAAGTTAACTAACATAAATAAAGTTCGCATCCCCTTGGTATGTAAGGGACACGTTATGAGTGGACACACCTCCACATTGTGGAGACATGTCCCCTCATAACATGTTCCACTAAACATATATATATATTCACTGATTTCAAGAGAGAAGGATATAGAAATCAATATATGCTCTCTCTCCCTTAATCGATGAATTTCAGACTTGAAGAAAACCCCTGCACTGCCCTTGATACATTATCATTGTTGACTTTCATATTTTGGAAGGATTAAATTCTAAATAATCCGAATTTAAAGGGAAATCTGCACATTGAACAAATTGCATTAGTCTGATATAAATTTAATTTCTTAACATGGTATCAGAGCCTTGGTAAAAGGAGATCCAAATTAAATTTGAGACATCAGACTATCATCTATTAAGTATTGTAGTCACATTTCATTCTTCACAATGTCAAACATAATTAGATTTGAAGATCGACTTGAAGGAGCCAACAACTTCATATCTTGGAATCTCAGAATTATCATGCTTCTAAAGGAGAATAAATTAGAATCCTTCATAAAAGAAAAGACAACCGAACCTGAAAATGGACCTGAGAAAGCTCAATGGATTGAAAGAAATGAGAAAGCCATGAAACTTATAGTGGATGTAGTCAAGGATCGTATTGTACCTATATTAGCAATACATGAAACTGCATACCTTATGTTCAAATCTCTTGAGAGTGCATTTGAAATAAATAATACATGCATAACCCTTGCCCTAAAGAGGCAAATTAATAATATAAGCATGAATAAGGGAGAATCTGTCAATGAGTATTTCACGAGAATCACTGAACTAAGGGACCAACTATCAACAGTTAGATATGAAATTGATAGCAAGGAACTGGTACTCATAACCTTAGGCAGTCTTCCAAATTCATGGGAATAATTTGTCTAAGGAATAAGCACAAGATCCAAGCTTCCTGAATTTGATCGATTAAGATCTAATTGTCTACAAGAAGAATCAATACAAATAACAAAAGGGAAGTAGAAACCTATAGATGAGGATATTCATGTCCTTAACACAAATTCTCATAAGAAAGGTAAGAAGAAGAACTTCAAAAGGAAGAGAAATTCTCATGGAAAAGTTCATCCAAGCAGAGAAATGACCTATCGCAAGTTCAATGTTCTAGGTGTGATCAATATGGACACTATGCGGTCAAGTGTCCCGACAGAACAAAACAACAAGCCTCATTTGCTAAAATCAGAAAGACAAATATAGAACATGATTATGAGAAATTTTCTTTCTCCTCAGCATTATCTAGCCAAGTCTCAAACAAACTTAACACATGTGTAATCAACAGTGGACCATCAAGACACATTACAGGATACCGAGATCACTTAGAAACTATGGTAGAAGAATCTAATGAAGAGGTTACAATTGGGGATGATTTTGCACATCCAATAAAAGGAGTTGGAACCTACACCATCAAATTGAAATCCGGGGTCTCTATTCAACTCACTAGAGTACTATATATGCCAGGTATTAAGAGAAATTTAATATATATATCATCTCTTGAAGATATCGGCTACAGAGTTACATTTATGGAGGGTAAAATCCTAGCATGGCTGAAGAAATCAACCATAAAGAAGGCCCAAACAATAGGCATAAGACAAGGACACCTTTACAAACTTTGCACTAAGTCAAATCAAGCCTTCATTCATGAGATTTCTGACTCGAATGAGATCTGGCATCGAAGGTTAGGTCATATTCACTTTCGTGCCCTAACTTGTATGGATAAACTTGTAACCAGACTACCTAAACTAAATTAGACCCACAATTGGGCATGCAAAGGGTAATTTTCCTAATAGTTTGAGTAGAACTAAAGTTGTGTTAGAATTAGTCCACTCTAACCTATGTGGACCCATGTCTATACCCTCCATAGGAGGATTTATGTATTATGTAATTTTCATTGATGACTTCTCCAGGAAGACCTGGATATACCTTCTCAAGTGCAAAGAATCAGAAGAAATCCTTAAAAGGTTTAAGGAATTCAAAGCTCTCACTAAAAATTATTCTGAGAAGAAAATTAAAATACTTAGAACAAACAATAGGAAAGAATATACTGTACCCTTTAATCCTCAACAAAATGGAGTTCTTGAGAGGAAAAACAGAACTATAAGAGTGGCAGCTAGAGAAATGCTTTATGATCAAAACAAAGAAAGCTCATTCTGGGCTAAAGCTTCTAATACACTCATATACATTCAAAATAGATGTCCTCACTCTCACTTGGAAAATAAAACTCTCGAAGAAGCCTTTCCTAGTGTAAAACCAAATATCAGTCACTGAAAAATATTTGGGTGCCCAGTTTACATTCATGTGCCAAAAGAGAAGAGATTGAAACTAGAACCTTCTGGGAGAAAAGGAATATTTGTAGGCTACAATGAAACTTCAAAATCTTATAGAATATACATACCTGGATAGAGACAAATTGAACTAAGTAAAGATGTCATTTTTGAAGAAGACATTTCCTTTAAGAAGGCCAGGAGATTAGATAAGATAGAAATACCAGATTCACACAAAGGTATGGAAGAAGATCTTGCTCCTGAATTTCAGAGGGAGTATCCAGATGAAACTACAAATGAAATTTAGATTCCTCTAGAGACTCAAGAAGAGGAGCCAAAAAATAATTGCAAGATACCACTTTGGGCTAGAAAGATGATACAAGAAGAAAAAATCCATGCAACACCCAAAGGAACATTTAGAGAGAGAAAAAGACCTCGCAAATTAACATATGATGCATTAATGAGTGAAATCATTAATTCTAAAGCTACTAGTGTTGTAGAAGCCCTCAAGCATCAATTTTGGAAGGATGCTATGATAGAAGATACCAATATTCTAAAGAATGATATTTGGGACATAGTTCGTAGACCAAAAGAGAAATCGGTTGTCTCGTCCAAGTGGCTTTTCAAAATTAAACGTGTTGCAAATGGCAGTATAGAGAAACATAAAGCATGTTTTATCACCAGAGGATTCTCATAGAAGGAAGGTATTGATTATAAAGAGACATTTGCACCTATTTCCTGGTATACCTCCATTAGAGCAGTCATAGCTATTGCAAGTGCTAAAGGATGGAAGATCCATCAGATGGATGTGAAAACTGCATTCTTAAATGGGACTATTGAGGAAGAAGTATATCTATAACAACCTAAAGGTTTTGTGATTCATAATGCAACTTCACATATGTGCAAACTGAAGAAAAAATTATATGGACTTAAATAGGCTCCTCGAGCTTGGTATGAGAGGATCGACAACTAATTATTGGCTCTAGGATTCTCCAAGAATGATGTAGATCCAAATCTTTACTTTAAAGTAATTAATGGTGATTTGTTGATACTTATTCTATATGTTGATGATCTGCTAATTACAGGAGAAAATGACCTCATTGTTCAATGTAAGAAGGACGTAGTATCAGAATTTGATATGAAAACTTGGGTAGTCTACACTACTTCCTTGGATTGGAAGTTTGGCAGAAACCAGCTAGTATTTTTTTAAATCAAGGGAAATACACCATTGATATTCTAAAAAGATTTGAAACGTGGAACTGCAGACCAATATCGACACACATGGAAACCAACCTACATAAACTAAAAGAAGCAACAATAGAATCTATACTTGCAAACCCTACTCTTTACAAATAGATAATTGGATCACTGATGTACTTGGTTAACACTTGACCAGATATTTTCTATATAGTGAATGCCTTGAGCCAGTTTATGTGTGAACCTCAAGAGATACATCTTGTTGCTGCTAAGCATATATTGAGGTACCTTCAAGGTACTATTAGACATGGACTCAAATATAAATATGTTGATCTAAATCTACATGGTTACTCTAATTCTTATTGGGATGGAAGTGTGACTGGTCGTAAAAGTACATCAGGGTGTTGCTTCAATTTGGGATCAGCTATGATTTCTTGGATATGCAAAAAACAGTCTTTAGTAGCTCAAAGTTCCATAGAGGCCGAATACATTACAACATCTTTGCGAGCAAGAGAAGCAGTATGGCTTCGAAAACTACTTGTGGGATTATTTGGAGAGCCTCTGAAGCCTACTATTATCCACTGTGGCAATCAAAGTTGCATCAAGCTATTTATAAATTGAGTATTTCATGATAGGTCAAAGCATATAGAGATTCCTTACCACTATGTGAGAGACATGGTAGGAAGGAATGTGATCCAGTTGGATTATATTAATACAAGTGATCAAATAGCAAACATTCTTACCAAGCCACTCCCCAGAGTGAAATTTGAACACTTCAAGAAGAAACTTGGTATGGTTGAAATGTTAGTTATTGATTATCTTTAAATTTCTATTTTTATTAATATAAATAAATATGTTTAATATGTAAACTCTTCTGTCGTATGCATGACTCTATGAATTATGGGCCTACCTTGTGTACATTATTGAAAGGTGGTGATCTTTCAAATAATGAACACTTGCATCTGACATTGTAAGGTGACGACTTTACAATGATCGGTTCACTATCATGATGAATATCATGTGACTTGATATTCATGGACATGTCATGATAGTTAATATCTCTTGGGCTTATTGATATATATCATGAGACTTGATATCAGTTGAATATCATTATGCTCCTTATGATATGATCATGGTGGGTATTATGTGACGCAATATCCATGGAAATGCCATGACTTGTTATGGTAGAAATCATGAGACATGATGCCAGTGCACATACCATAACCTAGATGTTTATGTGAAGAATGTCATGTGACTTGATGTTCTTAAACCATCCTCCAATATCATGAATTAGGTGATATCTTCATAATTGATTATCTTTCCTAGCTAAGAGGGAGTGTTGATGCATAGTAAGGGTGACCATTAATATTGATTATACATATATAAGCATGTATGTATGTATGCCAGTCCACTATATGGACTGACATACATACACAGATATTCCATCCTTGTGTTTATAAGAATAATTACTTTGAATACTTTGCAAGCCATCATCCTTATGTCTAATCGAAATGCCACATTAATATGTGTGTGATCAAATTCTATTCTTATCTTTCCTTGTATCATGTAATGTTCATTAAGGCATCATTGTATATAACAAGATCAAAGTTTACATGATTGTATTCATTAGATCAAACTTATATGTTTGTATTTGATAAATCAAACTTGATAATGTGTTTTTGCACAGATCGATGACTTTAATTGGTTAAGAGTTAAGTTAACTAACATAAATAAAGTTTGCATCCCTTTCTATGTAAGGGACACATTATGAGTGTACATGCCTCCACATTGTGGAGACATGTTCCCTCATAAGATGTCCCGCTAAACACACACACACACACACACACACACACACACACACACACACACACATATTAGTTGATTTCAAGAGAGAAGGATATAGAAATCAGTAAATGCTCTCTCTCCCTTGATCGACAAATTTCAGACTTGAAGAAAACCCCTACACTGCCCTTGATACATTATCATTGTTGACATTCATATTTTGGAAGGATTAAATTCTGAATACTATGAATTTAAAGGGAAATCTGCACATTGAATGAATTGCATCAGCCTGATATAAATTTAATTTCTTAACATAATTAACTATTACATTAAGGAGGAGAGGAATCTAATTTATCTCGACTTAAAGGATCAAGATTCTAATAATATTCCTAGTTCCTTTGTAGGAGCTTTCTCCTCCCTAAATTGAATTGATTTGATTGTTGATGTTTAGGGAAAAAGAAGTGATTGGGTAGAAACAGTGATTTGTAGATGTCGTACAAAACCACCAAATTTGATCTATCCAAAAGAACATGTTTCAGATCTATTCCTAGAAGTTTGAACTAATTTTTCAAGACCAAGTAGTATCAATTCACCATGATCCTCTAAGTTTATCTTCGTCAAAAGTTAAACTTGTTCATCTCTCTGAACTATGTTGATCCTTCAGAACGTAGCTCTATACTTGTTTCCTGCACACTGAAAGAAAGGGGAAATTGTTGGGAATAGGAGTTTGCCTAAGTTAAGCCCCAATTTAGGAAATAACCTTGAATGAAATAATGTAAATACTAAATAGATATACCTAAGATCTGGAATTATCGATAATGATTCTTTTCTCTTTGAATGTAATCACAAATGTTGTATGAAATTACATGAACATGATAAAAACCTAATCACACACACATGCTTGCACAATATTGATGTAATTTTTCTTGACAATGGTTGGATGATTAATATGCAACCTTTAAGATCTCTAAAAATTCTTGATAATGAATGCTTCATGGATTCATGAGTGTTAAATTTCTTGTAGATGGAGACTTAGATTGCTTAGATTTTTAGATGAAAATAGGTTGATAAAATGTCTGTATATAGGGTTCCTTAGTTAATTTAATGATTAGGATGACCTTGAATGGTCATGTATAGCCACGGGGATCAATTTCGTTGGGGAGACAACACTTGCCCTATTTCAAATTTGGATCACATTTAGAGGGACCATGACATTTTAGGGCACCATGGTCTAGACCAAGACATACCATGCCCTAGTCCAACTACAAAGGGGACCAAAATAAGGTTCCAGGGAGACAGGTACCCCTCTATGGGACCCACAATAGGTTGTTCATGACATCAAAGCTGGGTAACAATCACAAATCAAACATAGAGAGGAGATAGGGATAGAACACGTTAAAGTGGAGGCACAAAATTGAAGTGTAAATTAGACTGGTGACAATTTATGACACTACAAAACCTTGCATTAAATATCTTCAAGAAATTTTTGCATAAGTATTATGCACACATTCATGTACTCTGAATACTAGGAACCCACAAGATTTACATAACAATCCATCAATTGTGAATAGCAAGTACACATTAAGATTATCTATATAGATAATCTAAAATAGGGAACCTTTCATTATCCTACTTTTAATAAGAGAAAGCCATCTTTTGTCTAACACTTCCATTAATATCAAGCCATCTCTACAATCCCAACCCACACATATTAAAAAATCATTATTCCCATCACCAAATGAGGAAACAAAGAAATCATTGCAACCTCCACCTATTATCCTAATTCTTCATTTCATTTAAATAATTTCCTTTAATCCATCCAAATTAAAAATATGCCTCTAATATATACACCTTTTCGAATTTTCTATAGGAAATAATACCAAAGTGTGTTGTGTTCAAATTCAAAAAAAAACTTATGCATTTCTATCACATCACTAATTTTAGACTATTCAATCATCTCTCATCCACATGCACTCCAATACCTATGAAGCTCACTCAAGAGCTTCATATCCACAAACAATTATTACCTTGCCAAAATATTAAGACCATCATAGAATCTTTTGTTGTTATCCAAACTCACATGCCATTCTCTAAGATATTCGATCCATGGTAGGTGAAGAGTCTAAATCGAGATGAAACAAATCTAACATGAATAAAGTACTGGAATGAACAGATACCGATAGAAAACTAAGAGGGGTGAATCAGTTTTCTCACAAGTACAACAGTTAATGCAAATTATAAGATTTATACTAGAGCACAACACAATGAAAGATAAAGCATGAAAGCACAGTACACAGGACACCAATATTTTGACGTGGAAAACCCGGTAAAGAGAAAAACCACGGTAGAAAACTCTACCCACAATCAGATAATACTTTTGCAGCAATATGTAAAATAATTACAATGGGGATTGCACTTGCAATCAGGCCTATAGCCTAGAGCTCAGTGCTCATCACAAAAGTAGAATTCTCACTAACTTACAAAACATCAGACTACAATTCGAAGAAAATGAACTATGAAAGTAGCATCCACTAATGCTTGATACAGTTCTCATTAAGCACAGATGTCTTCTCTACAACACAAAACCCTTCTCAACCCTTGCTAAATGATCTAACCTTATTCGCACAAAAATATTTCTCTCATAATGCAGACATGACCATTGATCCCAAAAACCATACCAAATTACATGAATAAGTCACCTATAAATACAAATCATCAACCTTATTGATAAGGTCAGCTAAACCCATAATTACAAAAATTACATCACACGATACCGCTGGATCAATATTATGTTTTACATTACATAGCATGGACCTAATTCAAATTATCAAACAATTACATCCGTCGGAAATTCTGTTAAGACTAAAATCCAACAAATTTCACCAACTGGTAGAAATCCTCAGTGCAATAACATAGAAAGTCTAACCGGATCAAAATACGACCATCATAACAGCACACCAGCCAATGCAAAGTCACCAAACAATTAGGACACAATCAAGAAGCACCTTCAACACGATAGAAATTGTTTCCATAAGCTGGACCAAAATCATCTAACCAAATCATCAAATATCGATAACTGGTAAAGCTAACCGGTACCAAGAAATATCAACTGGGAACATAAGCAATAGCTATCGAAGCACCAAATCATGAACCAACAGGATATGGAAAGCATATAACCATCCTGAATAAGAATCCAACACCAAATCCAAGTATCTGATCATATCGGATCAGAATCGTAGTCAAAACCAAGATAAACACCAAGTCCAACCGGGATAGCAGAACCATATCCAACCGGGATAGAGTGTTAACATCAATGACAACACTTAACCAAATCTAGCATATGCCAACATAAAGATCAAGATATCAAAAGAATTCTATAGATCATAATCTTTAATTAAGATGATCCTATCTTTGATTAAGGCCAATCCAATCCCATAGTTGATAAAGATCCTACCCATGATCAAGGAGTCCAAGATGATCCCTCGTCAATCTCTATAAAATCTATGATCATAAAATCGAACATGATCAAATCAATTCTCCAACAACTTTCACAAGTGTTTGTTTATAATGAGAACAAATCAAGCATGTTGTGATTTTTTGCATTTTTGTTTTCGTCCTCACAAATGGTTTGCAGAGCTTCTTGGCAGCTAATTCTTTTTTTGAAGTATCAAGGAAGAGTTACGAATGAAACATGTTGTTGGTATAGCAGCACTTGTCATGCAAGTTTAGTATTCAAAAACATGTAACATAGGTATGTACTCTTGAATCTTCATTACAAAATAGCACAATGGCGATGCAAGCAAGATGAGAGGAATGGAGTGGGAATGACTGGGGAATCCTTGAATATCATTATCTTTTTCCATGCACAGACGTGCAGGCAGGACTCAAGGTAAAAGAAATTCTATAAAGTCTCTATGGGTTTTGAGAATGTTCATTATTGTTTGAGAAAATTTATGGCAGTTTGAATGATCTCGGAGATATGGAGCGTTTCATCCAACTTTCCTAGACAAGTGGTTGTAAAGTTAATGGATTTCTTGAGATTTGAATACCACAAAGGTAAAGCTTACAATGTATTGCATATGCTAACATCAACATGGAAAACAGTGAGATAGGACGGCTGTCCAAGGCATGCAAGACAAAAACAAAAGAGGTATAAGTATTGCAAAAAAGACTGTTACTAGACAACTCAGGCCTTACTTATGAGAAGACAAGGACAAACATGAATGAGAAGACAAGGACAAACATGAATGAGAAGATACAGATACCAAGAAAAAGTTTAAAATTACATACGATAAAACTCATTCGAAGAAGCCTAATGAAAAAGAGGACAATGAGTGCTAGAAAGGGTTTGTCAAGGCTCTAAGCGTTTCATGAAGATAGTCATTACATCATGTATAAAGGTGGTAAGCTGAATGATACATGACAGGGTCTTTGATGAAGTTTACAAGCAAAGGCTCATGAAAAGAGGGTCATCGGAACGTACTGTCCTAACTAAGGACCCACCCACCCGTACAAGGCATGTTGTCCCTAACTATTAGGATGACTCACATATAGTTTAATATGTTTTATTAATAAATTTAAAAACATTTATTATCATTCTTTAATAGTTAGGGTTTTCACCGTAACCCTAAAAGATTTTTCTAAACGGAAACTTCCTTTTGGTTTCCACTAGATGCCACCAAGAACTAGGATTCACTAGAACATGGGGATGACAATTGGGGTTGCACGCATGTCGATGGCATGCATTTCTCTTCTTTTAAATTTTCTCCGGTAAGCCTCGGCTTAAAGAGAGTGATGATAATAGGAACACATCGACAGAGAGAGGAGAGGTGTAAAGGAAACTATGCATATTTTGGGGATGCACACAGTCCATATCAGTCGTAGGAAACAATTAGGCCAACCCAATAGGGTCTCCAACTTCTTGGTTTCTCACAGGTACAGCTTATTTCTCAAGTCGAACATAGCAAATGGTAACCTTTCGAAGGTCATAATTTAGATTTGCTTATGAACTGTTACTATATATAGAGAGAGAGAGACTTGTTGAGCAGGACATGAGGCAATGATGGCGGCTGTGAAGTTAGATACCGATGAGCCTACAGAATGAAAAGGAACAACGAGAGCAGCGGTCAAATATACTTGAATCTGCAGGTACCATGACAGAACAATGGATTGTGCTGCTGTATACCCTAAAATTCTTCTATCTCATATATAAATATATATAAATATATATTTTTTAGTTATAGACTTGTGAAAAACATACAGTTTGCCCTAAACAATAGGCCTCTGGTTAGCTATTAAAGGTGCGAGGGGCTACTCTTTACTTTGTATATATACTTGTCTTATTATTTTTTTGAAGAAATCTCTTGCTCTGTGCTAAACTGAGGGTCTAGTCTCCCATGTATTTCAGGCTTGTGTGTTACTGTCTAACCTTTTGGCACCTAAAAAGACTGACACAGTCGTATTATAGATATATTAAAATATTGATTTTTCTTTCCTTTTCTCAAGGTAATGGGCCATTAAATAAAAGACCATCTCGTCTTACTTTTAGGTGTTGGAATTTTTTATTTTTTAGAGCCTTCCATTGCCACCTACCTCTCAGGAGCAGCAGTCTGGAACATTGTTTGGGATCTTGATCCCTCTCACTTACCCTTGAGCTGTAACAATAAGAGTAAATTGTTTGCAGTGGATTTATTGCTGGTAGGTAATTTTGAATTTCAAAATTTTTAAATGAAAAAATTGATGAAAGCTAGAATGAAAAAAAAATTAAAGAATATTCTTCCATCAATAAGTATAAGAGAATGTGTTGTGAATGCAATAAGTATAAGAGAATGTGTTTCGAACAGCAGTTCTCAGAAGAAGGAATTTTATAGTAGCAACAATGTGATTGAAATGTGCAGTGAATAGCAGACAGCTCCAGACAAATAGAATGGGCTTACTCAAGGGAAATAGGGATCTTTGATTCGTTGAAATGTTAATGGACAACCATTATCTGTATATCCATTATTCCATAAAATACAGGAACCGTGATCATAAACAAGTTTCATTTCCAATAGATTTTATTTTTTCTCTTTTTATCCTTAATTAGAATATAGCTACTGAAGCATCCAATTCTTTGCTCTTAAGCATCAGGTGGTAGAGACTTGCAATATAACAATCTTATACTTGCAATACAACAATCATATAAGATAATAGAAAATGATATGATTATTATAGTTTTTCAATTGTAAGGAAATAATTAAATATTTTTATAGGTATTTTATCAAAATATTTCAAAAATAATTATATTCACTTTAAGGAAAAGATGGAAGAAGAATAGACCTCACTTCAATCAATCACCTCCACTAGTTTTATTAGTTTTATTTACTTTTTTGGTGTGGATGAATGACATCATTCTTGTCAATAACTATAACAATGGCAACCACACTAAAAATAGTATTCCTCAAATCATTCTTTAAACTAACATGATAAACCAACTAATAGTAAATTTATTGAATAACGTATTTGCTAGCATAAAGTCATCTTTATTAATTCAAACATACTATAAAGTAGATTTAATATTTTATTGACAGTCTGCTTTCAATTTGAAATCTTCTTCCGTTGTTACATATATATATAAAACTAAGGCTGTAGATGGCAAGCAGATTGACAGTCTGCTTTCAATTTGAAATCTTCTTCCGTTGTTACATATATATATAAAACTAAGGCTGTAGATGGCAAGCAGGAAAAGCTTTACGCCGTTGCCGGGGATCGAACCCGGGTCACCCGCGTGACAGGCATGAATACTCACCACTATACTACAACGACACTCATACAATTAAAAGAATTCATAGTTTAATTTGTTCTAATAAATAGACACTTTTGGTTTCTGTGAACAAGCAGTTTGAATGTGTGTATGAATTGACTTTAAATGTCCACTTATTTTATGGTGAACAGAAAATACAATTTTAGTCAGAACGGGTGATGTATTTTTTTTAAGTCTTTCCTCACCATTCCTTTCCATGCACCATTCTCTTTCACCAACATCATCAATATATCATGAATACAAAGGGTAACACAATTTTAACTGGTATTATTTAGCAACATGATCTTAAATAGTATTATATAAGACCATGATTAATTGTTCCAAACCTTGTCTTAATACTTGCTAATCAAGCTAGACGTTGACATTCAACCTTGTAAAATTATACTAAACGTTAGAGATATATTATGAATGTTAGATACTCAGAAGAATTTTGATAGATGGATATATACTGCAGATCTCATCATTTTTTATGACGAGAAAGATTTTTCTGCCAAGAGTTCAAAAATTATTGAACTTCCACATATAATAAAAAAATTGACAGCAGCTTTCAAACTTTCAACATTGTTCTGATTAATAAAAACGGGATGACATCAATATCATTCTATGAATTTGTGACAGCAGCTTTCAAACTTTCAGAACATTGTTGGTGCTAGATGGTGACTCCATGTTGTTAGCAGAAGCACATGCAACCACAACATTAGTCATCTGTACCATATTTTTTTCATTTAATATAGTTCATGAGGAGAAATTAAAAATTAGCTTATGTCTTATTTATTTTTTCTGGTTATCTATCATCTTTGGTCTGACATGAGTATGTTTCTCTTCCTTCAATTCAAAAGACGTCATAGAGTCAATGGGTCCAAGGTCTACCGATGAAGTTGAATGGTTCCAAATGAGCCCACCGGGGATCAAGTCTTGCTGAGTGCAAGTCTCCTACATCATAAGGGATGAGGTTAGGATCTCACGGTGGTGTAGTGTATATCTCTGAGAGTAAACTTCAAGTTATAATATTTCCTTTTGCTATAGTTATATTAACAATTAAGTATAATTGATTTTATTTTTATTAAAAAAATGTTAAATTCAATATTTTTTAGGTTGAATGTGGTAATGAATTACATCAAACTTTAAATCTTAAAAGATTAATTTATTTGATATTTAAATATAAAATATTGATGGTGAAACATATCACATATCAATATAACATATGTTTATATAATACTAATCAAGATATAAATAACTTATTATTTTATTTACCATATTCATTTATCTATTATCATAGTTATATTTTGTATTTAATAAATTTAAATTACATATTTTTCATAGGAATTATTCAAAAAATGAAGATAAAAAAATCACCATAATCATTTTTTTTTCATCTAAGATATAACATGGATGCATTATAATGCACTGGAACTATAAGGTGGTTGCATTAGAGTTTGATAGTGACAAACCCTAGAACAGTCACTAACAAACCATAATGAAAACATGTGATAACATGCTTGAACTATGCCTATCATAAAAAAAAGGTAAGAAAAAGAGAGGTTGAGATCATGTTAGCAATACTTTTTCTCTTAAACAACCAAACACCAGCAATGAATGATATAAATGAATTTTCAAACCAATCAAGATGAAAGGTGGTAAAAGTGATGATTGAATTAGATAGTGTAGAAGGAAGGTAGGTATGTAAGAGGAAAACAACAAAGATTTTAAGGATAGATTAAGAATATAGGATGTTGATGGTTATCCATGTATCATATACTCAAAGACAATAGATGTAATTTTATAATAAATAATAAAATCTCAAGTCTTTTAGGATACTTACTTTCTACAAATATAATCATTGATATTGATTTTCTTGCTGATTGCAATGTGTCGTAATGAGACAAGGACATAAAAAATTTGGTAAGCAATATTAGATTGTTCATCCACTCCCAATTAAAATCCTTTGAGAAATTGTATTAACTTTTATAAGTAAAGATCTATTTATTATGATATACAACCAAATGCTCCATTTTCTTGCCTTCCTCAATGCATATAAATATTTTACAGATTAGAATATTTCTTTCATGTTTACACCTATTTTGTAAACATAATAAACATCTAAATACTTTTTTTTCTAGTTTTCCTCAATGCATATGAACATACTACATAAAAAAAAAATTCCTTTCATGTTAACAGCATATGAAAGATTTCACTACAACCTTTTTTTTTTCTTGATAACAATATAACAAAGCTTATTAATGTCACTTATTTTCCTTTTAAAAGAAATAGAATACAGTAGTAACTTCTAGAAAACTTTAAGCGTAACAATAGATTACACATTTAAATCCATGATATTCTTCCCTTCCCCATGCATCTACTACACACCCATTTATTGTTTTCAACATAGAGCTATCACAATACACCACTATTTTCAACAACCACCATAGATAATTGATTTGTTTTTGTATAGAGCCATAACTATGTGCATCATTAGTCTTCAAAACCTACACAAAACAACCAAAAATTTTTCAATAGAGCTATGGGAGCTCACCTCCCAACCTAAGCTAGCAAACTAGCCACCCCCAAGCTAGGAGGTCCCCTCTAAGATTCTAGTATACACACAAACAACCACATGATGCAAACAAAATGATACAAAAAATAACCACAATTCCTCCCAAGGATAGAACACTATAGATCTCACAAAGAGTCCAATAATGGGGTGAGAGAGTGGACACACTCTCAAAGAAAGATTTATACACATTACTTAATAACCTTCAAAACCATCTCAATCTTTCTTCTTATAACAAAATCATGGGTACTCATACCCAACAACATATCCATCCTTCCTCTTAACAAATGAAACAATGTAATACTCACACCCAAATTTATTCACCTTACAAGGGGAGTTATCTACCCATAGAGGGTCCTCCCCTCTCACCCTCTTAAGACTACTCTTCCCACCCTTGGGTGAGCACAACCCTTACAATCCCAATACACAACACAATGCATATACACAACACATCACTTGACAATTTATTTACACAAAATGGTAATTTAAAAGGATATGAACAATAATAATATAATCATTCCTACCTCAAGAGTTGGAACCAAATGAAAAGGGTTGATGTTGAGCTACAAATTCTTGCATTCTATCCTTCCTTTTCAAGGCCAAAAGTGCTCTAAACAAGATACAAAATTGTAGAAACAAGATGACGAAAAGAAGATACAAAAGAAGATTATGAAGAAACCCATTCCTTTCTTTCCCATTGAATATTAATAGAATTTCATATTTGAATTTCATTCAAGATAGGGTGGCAAGTGCCACTCTCTCCTTGACTCTTCTAAACCCCAATCCCAAAATGAGCTCCTAGCTCAATGTAAGATCGTTGGGGAAGTGGAGATGTGAGAAGTGTACTTCACTCAAACATGAAGTCCACTAAATATTAAGAGTGAGTGGGTGTGATTGGTCACTTGGTGCAGGAGCACGCATGCAAACTGGTAATCGACACAAACCAAAAATATTTTCAATTTCTTTTTCTTTTTCCAGTTTTGGTTTGTCTCAGTTTCATTAAGCTCTCAATGTTGTCAGCTTCAGTTTTCAATTCATTTAGCTATAATAAGCAAGTTAAATATGTTCTCTACTCAGCTTGTGTTCGAGGTATGAATTTCCTCAAATCATAAGGAATTTTATCAGATGTTGGTTTTAGCTACCATGAATGAAATGTATACAAAATATGGAAACAAAAACAAGGTCTGTGAACTTTTTGACAACATGCCTCAAGATTATTGATGTTGTAGTTGCAACCAATCTGGCAGAACTGTATCCAAAATAGGGACTACAATAGTTGTAGGTTATGCATGAAATGAATTTATTGATAAGGTTTATAAACCTTTAAGAAAGTGCAATTGACGGTGTAAAGCCAAATTCTCTACCGATGTCCTCCTTGCTCGAGCCAAAATGGGAGAGCTCGAATAGGTTTGGACATATATCAATCCTCATCAAATTTTGTCAAATGCTGTAGTTGTGACCGCCCTGGTAAACAAGAATGCAAAATGTGGAAGCATGGATGTGGTCCGTCAGTTGTTTGACAAAATGCCTCAATGAAATGGTGACTCACAAACTGCATTTATTGAAGGATACAAACAAAGGGATTTAAATGAACTATTCAATTTTAAGCCAAGTTTCACAACGTTTTCCAGCAAAATGGGAGTTCAAGAGCAGCAGGGTTATGTTTACCACGTGGGTTTTCGGACATCGAAGCCATTCAACTTCCATTCTGAAGAAAATAAATGAAACGCTTCAAAGGAATTGTTAAAGACATCGAATAATGTAACTGCAAAATATGATAATGAAATACCATGAGAAGACTAAGTGTTTCTGTGGGTCAAATAGCAAATTAGAAAGAAAGGAAACGACAAAGAAATGAATCGAAGGTATGTGAATCGAAGGGAAAACAATGCAGATTTAAAAAGGGTGATTGAAGTTAGTAATGGGGGGTTGCGAAGGTGAGAGAGGCATCGACAAAGAGGTGTGGAGTCAGCCCAATACAAAGAGAAACAAAACTGAAATGAGTGTGGGTGTTGGGAAATATGTAGAGGAAGGAAACGAATGTGAGGTTTCATAGACATTAGAAAGGAAATACAGTGGGAGAGGGAGAAGTCAAAAAGGAGGCAAGGCAATTTATGTAATGTTATTTTTTTGGATGCATTTAATCTGATTCTAAATCATTCTATTGTATGATCGATAACTTTCATGTTATGCGGACACAAAAAATGCATAATAGGCACAAAATGGCTGTAAAGGGGCCGCTCTCCCCCACTATAGTATAAAATAAAAGTTATCAGTATACCACAGGGAGTTTTTGGAACCAAAATAGCTACAACCACTTTTTTTTCACTTTGAAAATTTAATGGAATCATTTGTATTACAACCTTGTGTCTGATTGTGACTTCAAAATAAAAGCAGAGAGGATCTTCTTGCGTTTGTGTTGAGTTTTGTGAATTTATAGGTGGGGATTCTTTTGTCCTTTCATCATCACTCTATCCCAATTAGGTCCCCTTCATAAATAGACTTTGAAAGCACAACACCCTATCCTCTTCCCAAGACTTCAAAATTTGCCACCCTCTTTAAAGGACAGTATTGAAGGGTTAACTCTTGTTTATTTACAAGCTATGACCTTAAATAGGCCTCTATCCTCATGGTACCCCACTTGGGCATACAAAAGTAGCAAGAAAACACAAACCAAAGATTTTTTAAGGCCACCAAAAGAACCCTCAAAGAATGCATTTGGGAAAGAAAATAAATGATAAAATAAGGCTCCCTTTACAACAACAAAGACTTTACCCATATAAGCACTTTAATATTACATATTTTAACACAACACATCTTAACAAAACAAACATATTAATCACAAAGTATTTTAAAACACACATCTTAATACATCATGAAATTAAGCACATTGCACAAGACTTTAGCCCTTACATATGTCCTAAAGCCTTGGCTTCATGGTTAGCACATGAGGTTCTCGGGGAGCCTCCAATTGTTTTATGACAGATGGAATGGTGTTCCTACACACTCCAATTACATATCAATACATCCAAGTATAATAGATGAAAAAAATTAAATAAAAAAAATTTATTTATCTTTTTACATAAATTTTTAATCCACTCAAAAAAGTTATAGAAGGCAGTCACACAAAAATATGATATTATATCTCTTTTCATGAACACAAGGATTCTACGAATTTCTAAAATTTCTCATCACTATATTAAAATTTAATTCTATAATTAGCTTTCTTAAGTTTCCAGTTTTATCTAATTATTATGATCACATAATTAATTATTTGATCATGGTAATAAAGTAACTACCTTACATGGGTATTAAAGAAATATATATGTGTTAACCATTAGAAAATATGCAACATAGTAATCAAAATCTAATATAACATCACATGTCTCTGGAAATGTCAAATAGCTGGCCTCACATCCTACCCCCTAGGCATGACCTTCCTCTCAGAAGTCATCAAAGAGGTGAGGTTATTGGGCCCTAAAATGAGAAGCATCCTCCCAAGTAGTTGTGAGATTCTAATAATGGTCCCATTAGATCCTAGCCTGGTCCAACTCTAAGCCTCGAAGGGCCACCATATAGCAAGCCAGAATGTGAATGGGCTACAATTCAAGTTGCTTGTCACTCTCCACCTGAAAAGAATCCAAATCTAATACATGAGAATAATCATGGACATATCTCCTCAAAATTGGTATGTGAAAGACATCATGGATATGTGACAAGTTAGTTGTCAAGGAAAGATGATAGGTTGCAAGTACTATTCTCTCCAAAATCTCAAATGTACCTACAAATTGTGGCGCAAATCCTAGAGCCCTTTCCATATTAGATTGGACTCTTATTCATTCACACTCTCATGAATAATTGATTTCCAATAGATTATCTCCAATCAATCCTCTTGACATTGACATACTACTTCTAATAGTCTTGTGCCTCCTGTAGTTGTTGTCTAATCAAATCAACTTTCTAGTCCATATCCTAAACCAACATAGGGCCAAATGCCACTATATCCTCCATGTGGTCCCAAATTAATGGTGTCCTATATGGTCTACCATATGATGCTCGGAAAGGTGTCATACCCAATGATGTATGATAGCCATTATTGTATAAAAATTCAACCAAATGAAAATACTGCTTTCATCTAGACTAGTGGTCCATGACACACACACATAGCATATCCTCTACTAAATGGTTCACCCTCTCAATTTGATAATCTATTCAAGGTGATAGGTCATACTAAAGTTGATCTTGGTGCCCACCATTGTCTGTAATGAAGTCCAAATGGTTGACGTGAAGAGTGAAATCGCTATTTGAAATAATCTTGAAAGGGACTCCATAAAGTCTAACAATATCCTCCAAGATACCTTTTCTACTGGTGGAGCTGTATATGTTGTATGTAGTAGTGAGAAGGGAGCCACTATGGTCAGCTTGTCAACATTCACCATGATGGAATCATGGTGGGCTGATTCTACAATAATGGGTTACACTTTTTGGCTAAACTTGACGTTGAAATCAATATAATGAACTAAACAATTGGGAATTTAAAGATGAAGAAAATTCATGATTTGTAAGATTTTTGTATATTCGAAATTTATTTTTTTAAAAAAATTGGAATTAAATTTTAATTATTTATGTTTCTTTTAATAACTAGTTTTCAATAGTAAACAACATTGTTTAAAAGTGATATGTATGATGTTGCACATAACTGTTTTCTAAGAAGGATAAAATTCTGATTATTTTGAATTCAAATTTGTAACTTTGATATAATTGTGGTTGTTTTTTCTTGCAACTTCAATATCTTTTTGCCACCTTTATCCATAATTTCTGATGTTTCCCTTAGTTTCTGGCATTTTTGAAGGATAGATGATGTCTTAACTGTGGCATTAATGCAGTTGTTAATTCCCTTGGATGTCAAATAGTTGTCACAGGTACTGTAGACTACTTGCAAAATTTGTTTTGCCATATCCCCTTTTGAATAAACATGTATGCTCTTCTCAATGTGCACTTTGATCTTCCAATAAATTAATTTGAGACTTTCATTCAATTCAAACCATTCACGCAACTTGTTGCTCCTCTGCATTATTTGCCCCCAAATATTTTCTTGTATATACTTTGTTGTATTTTACATATTACCTTTCAATCTTTCCTTCGAAGTTTTAATTTTATCATTTGCATTCTACAGGTCTTCTTTCATTTGTGCACATTTTTTTCTTTCTTCCTCTACTTTCTCTTCCAAACGTTTTTCTTTTTCCTTCTCATGATCTAAGAGGTCCTATATTTTTTTTATTTCGGTAGCAACGGATTCATAATTTTTGTATAATATTTGTGAACTGGCTCTTTCATCATCAATTTTTGTACTACTTTCAACCATGGTTTCCCTCAGTTCCTTCAATTTTGCCTCTATCTTTTCCTACTTTGCAATTTCTACTGTAGAGCCTAAATTTTTTGTCCTTTTTTGTAAATCATCCCACTTGTTATCTTCTGCTTTCCTCTTTGATTTTTTATTTGCCAGGTCTGCCTGTAACTTTTGTATTTGTTTCTCCAGCTTATTTTTTTCTCTCTCCACCTTTAGCAGTGAAGTGTAGACCAGTTCGTTAGTCTTATTTGACACATTAATTTTGTCCACATTTTATACTTTGGAAAAATCCATTTGGAGGGTGCTAACTTGAAATTCAGAGGGATCTATCTGACTATGTGGTGGATTTTTATCTTTAATAGGGGGTATAACAACCATGAACTCCATCATATCTTTGTGTGGGTCATATGTTGGAAATACCCTATTCGTTGCAGGTTGTTCCTCTAAAACTTCAGTTAAGGCAACCCTCTGCAATGCTCTCTTTTTTTCCTTATTTGCATTTTTTGTGTGCTCAAAATTTTCATAGTATCACGTTATTGAAAATATGTGCTTGTTGAAGCAATTGAATGTTTGAAAGGTGAAATAGAAGAGGCTCCAGTTCCACCTATGCCTGTGGTTTTAACTAATGCATTGTGAGGAGTACCAATAGCCATTCTTGATCCTTTGCCACTGTCACTTGCATGTGTAATTTTTCTAGTCTTTTGAGGGGTCTATTCTGAAGCTGCAAATGATAGTTTTGTAGTAGTAGTGGCACTTGATATAGGATTCTGAATATTATGAGTATCTAACACTAGTGGCCTCTTGCGAGAGATATTTTGTTGTTTCACTTGTCCAACACCAATACAACTAGTATCAATAGTAGTACCCATGCCAAGCCCACCAGTCGCAGTGGAAATTGGTTGAACATTAATAGGAATACTATCCCTAGATTCCCCAGTAGTGGCAGTGGCACTTGATTCACCACCAATAGGTTTACCATGATGTGGTGGTGGTTGTGGATTTGAACCTCTAAGAAATGCTGGTGGAGTTGGAGGGTAATGAGCAGTACCTTTCCATGATGAATCTGGCAAATCAAGTCCAATCACTAGTTTAACAAGAAATTTTGATTTTGAATTTGATGGAAGTTGTACCTCAATTGGAAACCAAATGCCTTCTCTTGTGGGACCTAGACCACCACCTTCAAAACCCCTTTTTTCCACAATGTTTTCCCCTTTTCTATATTTTTCTTTCATGGACTCATTGACTCCACCAAATATTGCAGGGACTGTAGTAGTTGTTTGAGTGGGCTCAACCTCATACTCATTTTTATCATCACTCTTATCATATGTTGTTGTGGGATGCTCCATATTCCACAATTTGCTAAACTCTTCATCCTCATCAATGGGCTCAAATTCTACACTAGTATTTGGCTCACCAAGATTCTTCCTCATAGTCCAAAAATCATTTATTTTGGTTTGAGTCCAAAATTTGTCCTTACATTCTTGCTGAATTGTTTTGGGAATAGATTTGTTAGATGGATTAGCTGATTTTTGGTAGAAATTGTAGGACCTCCTATTTTGGATGTCCTGCTCTGTTGTCCTTTGTGTATGAAATGTCATAATTTGTGATGACAATTCTTCTATTGAAATGTTATTTCCAGCAACAATTTTCTCAATCTCTTTTTTTACCTCATCTCAGGAGTCCACGTTTCTAATCTTTTCTAGAAATGGTTTACTTTCATGTTCATATAACCTTTCAGATTTCCTATTTTTCTTAAGCCTTTCTTGAACTACACTGATTGGATCATACTACCAGAGACCCTAATCACCAAAGCTAAAAACTGTCAAAAAATCATGTACCATATTGAATGCTTTTCTTTCAAATGTGACCTCTCTACATGAGAAAGGAAAGGAAGGAAATATGCTCTTCTTTTGATGACCATGAAAGAGCCTATCTATGCTCTCCAACTGTTGTACATATTCCAATGCAAATACCCTCTTTGTCACATGTATTTAAAGTTTGTAGGGTTTTACTGTTGATCCGTAGAACCTTAACACAGTGTATTCTTCCATGAAGAACTAATCAGCCAATTGTATCCGACTTCTGAGTTGAATGCAATCTCTACGAGACCCAAACAATATAGGCATTGGAGTTCTTGTAATTACATGAAACATTGGTGCCAAAAAGAAGTCTAAAAAATGGTTGTAGTTTTTTTTGTTATCATCCATCCTTATCTTAGGTTTCCATTCATATATTGGACACTTTGTTCTATTCTGAGTCTTCTCATCAATCTTATAGTTCACAATGTGAAGATTGTTGGTCTTAAATATTGCATGATACTTGGATAGAAGAAGATAGCACAAGTAGGATGAGAACCTAAATGTCTTACAGGAACCTTTTTTAATCATTAGTAATTATTTTTTGCATGGATTGAACAATGTTGTTAACAAAATTATATCTTATTGGTTGACTTAGACAATGGATATTAAAAATTATTTCAAGAAGGCTAGCACCCACTTGCCTATCATTTTCCAATCCTAGGCAAAATGTCAGCAAGGAAATAGTATCCTAAACCCATGGGAAAAAAATGTGATAATCAGAAGGAGGCTTATGATTCCGATCCAATGGAGTACCACACATTATTAGAGCTCCGATAAATGAATCTCTATGACTTGGATCAAGACTCTCATATTTATCTGCTAGATTTCCTAGGTCAATGTGGATGTTTGAGTTTTGTGATTCAAACCCTAGGTTCAACAAACGACCAAATTCTCCCTCAGTTATGGATAGAATTTCCTCTTTTGTATTTTTATTGACAATTGCTTTTTTATCTTCATCATAATTTTTGGTGCAGACCATGACAAATTTAGGGCAAGGGAATACTTCAAGTAACACCATGCTTCCCAATCCAGCATCCCATGATGCAATTTTATTTGTACTTTGTTTTAACTTTGTGTTGAAAACAGTAAATTTTTCCTTTTTTGGATCCCCCGCCTTATTATACAATGCATTACTAATTTCTATTATACACTTTTTACTATGGATAACAGGGTCATAAATATCATGGTATTCATCAGTGAAACCTGGTGTTTTAACCAGTTCAGTTAGGTATATTTTTTTATTCACTTGGCTTTTTGTTGAACTACTGCTTTTCGATTTCCCCATTGCTGTAACTGTTAATGGTTCAAAATAATTCTAGATACAAGCTTAAAAATGCTAACCCTCAAATTGAACCACGAGATTCAAAAAAATAAAAAATGCGGGATGTAGGTGTTCTAGATTTTACTCAAAATTTGTATTTTACTAGATTGGCGCAGATAGTATTGCATTCCTCAATCTAGTAGCCATATCTAAATCTCCCTAGATTTACTGGTTTGTCCAAGAAATGAAATATGATT
This sequence comes from Cryptomeria japonica, assembly GCF_030272615.1. Lineage (NCBI taxonomy): Eukaryota > Viridiplantae > Streptophyta > Pinopsida > Cupressales > Cupressaceae > Cryptomeria > Cryptomeria japonica. The sequence goes on from NC_081414.1 coordinate 723,887,283, forward strand.
ATGAGTCACTTATTTTGAAAACACTAAAAAGTTCAAAAGTAATACCTAAAGGGCAAAATTTCTAGAATCATGTTGTAATTTAATAAATTATTATTAATATCTATTCACTGCCAAAGGACAAAACATTCATTGCTTCAATCTAAATTTTGAGGACAGTGGACATATCGATAGATACGAGTCACTTTTCTCCACTATTTTTTAAGTCTTTTTAATCCTTTTTAACTTCCACCCGAAATAGAGCTTATTAGACTTAATTATAGTTAATTAAATGTAAAACATTCAATTCCGGGTGAAGTTCTAAAAAATTTGTTTACTTCCCACATTCGGGCTGAAATCCAACCTAAGTCATTGATCTATGCTCATCCAATAGATGATGGTATCTATTGTTAGTTATCATGGCTCCCAGGACGTTTGCCATTTTTCGACGATGTCACTAGACACGAGTCACTTTTACGGACTATTTTTGCAGTCTTTTTAATCCTTTTCAAGTTCCACCCAAACTAGAGCTTTTTAAACTTAATTATAGTTAATTAAATGTAAAATGCTCAATTCTGGGTGATGTTCTCAAAAATGTGTTTACTTCCCACATTTGGACCGAAATCCACCCTAAGCCGTTGATTTGTGCTCATCCAATGGATGATGGTATCTATTGCTAGTTGTCATGGGTCCCAGGACTTTTGCCATTTTTCATCTACGTCACCAGACATAGTGACACTTCATTGTCCCATGGGCGGTTAGTGTTTCTGGGCGAAGTTTGGAAAAAAATTTATCGTTTCCACTTTTGGCCTGACATCCACCTTACACCATTGATCTATGCTCGTTGCTCATGAAAAGGCATGGTTTGAGACTCCAATGGATTTAATTTTCAAATTGTTTATCAAAGTGATGGTCCGAGATTCCAATAGATTTAATTTATTTCAAGAAAAGAAATTTGAAAATTAAAGTTTTTTCTAATTAAACAAATTCCATGTAGTGGCTAGTACTTGCCTTTATAGTATTATAATATCTGCATATTATAATAAAATAGTTTTCTATGAGCCTATGAATTTATAGATAATAAATTACATATAATATAATGTAATGTAATATATTGTAAATATTATTTAAAAATATTCAATTTTAAAGTATAAATTATATTAATGAAAGCGTTCCTTTAAGGATAATCCTGAGATTGTGTGTGGAAGTGGGAAATTCCTCTCTAAGAGACTAGTTTGGTCAAGGAGAGAATTGAAATCTGCAATGGAGGAGAATTTCTTCTTCTCCTCTAACAAGAAGTTTGTCCCATTTGTGGGGAAGGTGACAGACAAAAGATTGAAGAGGCTTATCCTTTGTGAAGTATGTTAACCACCTCACCCAATGTAACTGTCGCATCGCGGTGACAATGGCTGGAAAAATGTTAACCGCGAGCAAGCTTTTCCGTCAAATGTGAACCGACAACATCATCCACGTCATCGCTGCCACAAATTCCTCCATGTCATCTGTGGATCTTAGGAACGTCACTCTCATGGACTTGTTGTACTTGAATGGTATGCCTTCGGCATCCTATAGAGGCATACCATTTTGGAGCCAGAATAGCTACAGTCGGGTAATTCTTCCCTTGGTCATAACATATATGGATAAATTATTGTCATGAGAACAAATTTTCAATGGAATCAATGTCTAAATATTATCCAATAGTAATTGTGCCCTTGGTCATAACAAATACGGATAAAATTTTGTCATGAAAGCACAAGGGCACAATTAGTGTAAGCTATTTTTTCGTCATTGATTCCATTACGACCAAGGGCACAATTACTGTTATATACTTTTTCATCATTGATTCCATTGAAAACTTGTTCTCACGATAACAATTTATCTGTATATGTTATTACCAATGACAAAATTACTCTTAGCTATTTTTTTGACATTTATTCTATTGAAAAAATGTTCACATGATATGATTGATTTTCATTGTTGATGGGAAATGTACTTTTTACCTTTGAAATATCACTGCAATATGATCAACCTTTCATTTATGGTTTTACCCATTTTTTAATGATCAAGGTGTTTTGTATTAAAAGTAGTAATTGCATCTTGGTATGCAACTGGTATGCGGGAAAGGGGTGGAAGGACAATTAGGGAAAATTTTGGTATATTTTTTGTCACATTTGTGAAGTTGGTAGGAAATTTAGCTAATGATGTTATTTTCATAATAAAGATTTCAGTGGAAAAATGATAGCTTCAAATCAACTATGCATTTACTTATAAGAATGCAAAAATGACTAAAGTAAAACCTTTGAATTAGGAAGATAATCAAGATCCATTACCAATTGGCTCATGTTATGTTTACAATAGGGAGAGAGGGGGAGAGAGAGGGAGATATTGGGAAAGAAAGGAGAGATGGAGGGGGGAAGAGTGAAAGAGAGAGGGTTAAGGAGATAGAGATAAATGTATATATAGGCAAAGAAAGAGATGGGAAAATATAGGTGAAGAAGGAGACAGGAAAATATAGGTGAAGAAAGAGATGGATAAATAATGAGGAGGGAAAGGGAGAGATGGAATAATACATATGGAGAGATAGAGATAAATAGGAAAATAGATATACATATAGAGGTATAGAAAGAGTGAGAGGGAGAAATACAGATGGATAAAGAGAAGAAGGCACATCTATCTTGATAAAGAGGAGAGAGGAAAATAGAGGTAGAGATGAAGACAAAGGGAGAGATGGAGAGGGAGGGAAATAGATAAAGAGATAAAGAGGAAGAGGAAGAGTGAGAGAGATATAGAGTGAGAGCGATAGAGAGAGGGAGAGATAAATAGGGGAGATAGAGACAAGTAGATAAAGAGGGAGAGATAAATAGGGGGAGATAAAGACAAGTAGAGAAAGAGGGAGAGATAGAGATATATGGGAAGGGAAAGAGAGAGATAGAGATATATTGGAACACAAAGATAGAGATAGAGATAGAGAGGTAGAAGAGATGGTGAGATATAGATAGTGTGTGATATAGAGAGATAGAGAGGGATAAGTAAAGACATAAGGAGAGAAATAGAGAATAAGATAAAGATTGATATGGAGATGGAGATAGAGATGGAGATAGAGGGGGGAAAGATAGAGATGGAGATAGAGAGGGACAAACACAGAGTGTATGTGTGTGTATGAGTGAGAGAGATAGATATATAGAGAGATACAAAGATGGAGATAGATATATATAAATAGATAGAGAGTGAGGGAGAGAGTTACAAAATTAGAGAGAGGAGAGAGGAATAGTAAAGATATATTAAAAAGGTAGTGATAATGAGAGATGAAGAGAGAGGGAGATATAGGGCTATAAAGAAAAATATATAGAGAGAGTTATAAATTAGAAAAGGTAGAAGGCCCATGAGAGAGAGAGAGATAAATATATAAAGAGGGAGAGAGAGAGGGAAATAGAGAGACAAATGGAGACAATGAGAGAGGGGGAGGTAGAGAGATGTGAAGATAAAAGTATAGAAAATGATATATTGAGAGAGATGTAGAGAGAGGGACATGTAGAGAGAGATAGTGTATGAGAGATGGAGTGAATAAGAGATAAATAATGAGATATAGATAGAGGGAGAAGGGGACATGAGAAGATATAGATAGTAGGGGAAAGAGTGAGTGATAAAGAAGGTGATATCTAGACAAGTAATAAAGAGGGACATGTAGAGAGATAGTGACTTAGAGATAGGGTGGGAGAAATAGGGAGTATGTGTGTGAGTGAGTTAGAAAGATAGATAGATAGAGATAGGGAGGAAAAAATATGGAGTGTGTGTGTGTGTGTGAGTCCAAATAGATATGGAGATAGTTATAGAGAAGGTGGGAGAGGGAGGGAGGGATAGAAATAGAGAGATGATAAAGGAGAAATATAGAGATGTAGAATGAGTAAACAATAGGGTGAGAGGGAGTAACATGGAGGGAGAGAACGAGGGAGAGACAATGAGATAGATATAGTGGGAAATATAAAGGGGGAAGAGAGAGATGGAATGAGAGGTATGGAGATAGAGATAGGGGAGAGAGATAATGATGAAGATAAAGAGGGAGAGGTGTGTTCTAGTTGGACACTCCAAGAGTGTGGTTGGTTATTTGTAATGGTAAACATTGGTGTATATCACTCGAGTGATAGGTAGAGAGGGAAATCAAGGGAGAGAGGTTTAGAAAGAATGAGATATAGAGATAGATATATAGATATAACTTGAGAGAGAGAGAGAGAGAGAGAGAGAGAGAGAGAGAGAGAGAGAGAGAGAGAGAGAGAGAGAGAGAGAGAGAGAGAGAGAGATGAGGGGATGGGGAGACATAATGATATAGGAAGTGATATAGAGAGAGGTGATTAGTATATGGAGATATATCCATTTAGTATTATTATAATGCAATCTTTGTTAATATATATACTTAGGCATACTATATTTATTATCGCTATCATTAATATAGTCAGCGAGAGATATGGTGAAATAATAACCACATATAATTATTATTAGATTTATTATTAATTAATATATAAATAACTATAAAGATATAAATTGTTTTAGAATATAAAATAGGAGACATTGAATATAACTAAGTAATCTCCATAGTTATACACAGTTTTTTCTTTGTTATAACTCTATAGTAATGTTGTTATTTTGAATTGGATTCTAATTTCTCTAATTAGAAAAATGTAATATTGATCAATAGTTTACAAATACTGTTATATTTCCCTTTATTTGTCCCTTGTGTCGATTAAAGTAGGAATTGCAAGAAATGGCAACCATTATTAGTTCTTTGTATACTTTGAACCAAACTTGTTAAGATTACAGACAACTAGATAGGTAGTCTAATATGAATATAAAGTCTTTCTATATGGTAGATGTATTCTCTTTTTATAGTTATGCCCCTTACCCATAGACATTTTCTAGCTTTTACCTTGTTCCTAAATGACAAGCCAATCAATCATTCTCTAATTTTTATCGATTACTAATATAAATATAATATAATTATATAATAATTAATAATTATTTAATAATGCGACGTATAAATCATTATATGATATTTAATAAAATTTACTATCAATTAATAAATTAAATATAATATAAACATAAAAAGTATGTAAATAACATATATATTAATATATATTATATTATATAGATATTGTAATACAATATAATATATATATAAATATAAATATACATATACATATACATATACATATAGATACATGCATATGCATACATGCATGCATGTAAAAAAAAGTTGTTAAATAGTTATGAAGTCCAATAATAAAGTCTATAAATTTTTTACTATGTTTTCCCTTTATTTACATGTTTTGTTTATTTAACTTAATTTTATTTTCTAACCATGACCTTAGTTTTCAAATGCTGACAAATACATGGAACCTCACTTTCTCAAAAAACTGAAATATTTATTCAAAATGTGAAATTAGATGGAAATGGTCAACACAAAATAATATTTGAAAACTGATATATTTGAAAAAATGTGAAAGAAGTTTTATAAAATAATATTTACATACTTCAATCAAGGGAGCGACAGTTGAAAGTAGAAAATTCGACGTGGGTAGAAAAAAGTAGAGAAAAAAAGATCTACCTTGAAAACAACACTGAAAAGAAATGAATGGGTCAAATTCGTTCAATTGTCTTCCAACATTCAGACGCATGGAGAATCGTTGATATGTTCTGATAGGTAGTGAATCTCAAATAAAAGAATGCCTTCAACATAAATATTAATATTAATGAGAAGAATATTCAATTGTAATTTATGATAGTTCTCATTTGTTATGATAAGGGCAGAATTTAACAAGCAATATGTATTTTAGCTATTTTTTTGTCATTAATTTTTTTGAAAAATGTTCACATAATATGATTGATTTTTCAGGGTGATTTTCATTAAAAAAAATTGAATTTGTAAATTTAAATTATAGTACACTAGAAAAGTTTTAAGAAGATGTTTTTAATAAAATTAAGAGAAAAACAACTATTTATCAATTAAAGTTAATGTTAATGTATAATATTTTAAAATAGATATTTGAGTCCAAGAGGTTGAGCTTACTTGATTAAAACGTGGGGTTCTCATTATGGAGACCCAAGTTCAATTCTCTGTAGAGACATCTAAAATAAGTCGAATTCTATGTTGTAAGTCTTGGTCTTTCATAAAAGGTGATTTCTAAATAAAAGTAGAAAAATATATGTTGAACACTTTTAGATGCCGAGGAGGGGGGAGAAAGGGGGGAGCCCATAACCATTCATTTATCATTCACTGCAATCACCATATGTGTAGAAGTAAAAGAAAATAAAAAAACTATAGAGAAAACAAACATGAACACTGAGATTTTACATGAAAAAACCAATGAGGAAAAAACAGTGCGGTGATAACTATCCCACTATATCAAAACATGTTACAAAGTTTTAGGCTCGAGGCTAAGGAAGCTCACTGCTTTTGTTTTTGTTTTCATTTCATTTTTGTTTTTGTTTTTGTTTTCCTTTTCCTTTTTTTTTTTTTTTTTTTTTCATTTTTTATTTTCCTTTTTGTTTTTGTTTTTGTGAGAATTTGCCAAGATCTAGAGGCAATGGAAAGCACAAATAAGAGCTTAGATGATAGAAATAAACTCTATTCTATCAAGATGCAAAATATGATCAACTGGATCATTACAAGATATAGATTGATTTCCCATACAAATAATGTAGATGAGCCTTCTTATATAGGCGAGGCTATATGAATATGTGAGCACACAAACATGACATGTGGCTCAGTAAAAAACAAGGGTAGGTAGGAGAAACAATATAATATTCCACATGAGGTGGAATGTAACAACAAGATAAGATCAACACCATAAAAGGTGAAAATTCTCCTACACACACTATCCCAATGTGGCACAAACACCCAAGTGTCTTATACCCAACCTAATATTAAATGCATTTCCTAAGTAAACTTAAGTAAGGTGCAATAATATCCAAGATAAATAATTATTTACACCAACACCCCCCCTTAAGTCCAACTTATGGGAATGCACTAAAGTCTACAATGCAACTAAGCAATGCAAAATGGGTCCTGACTACTAGGCCATGTTAGGTACCCATGTACAAATGCAAATGCAATCTCCCATAAAGTGGGGAAAGAGAGAAAAACCCAATGGGAAAAAACCCTCCCCTAAAAGAGAGATGATGAAAGCACACAATGCTCTCAATGATGAATGAGAAGAACAAAAAATATGTCCCCCCCATAAGAGAGAAGAAAGATCACGGAGCCCCCCCTTAATGTCAAATCTCTTGCAAAGATGGTCCAATGATGATGACCAAAATACCTCCCCATAAGGAAGAAAGAGAGCCAATGCTGCACCAATAATGTCAAAGTGTGAAAAAACCAGGTACCAAGTCGATGAATCACTCACTACAACAAAAAAGAAGATTAGGCATGGAGACAACCTATTGTGAGAATCATCTGGATACTCAGAAATAGTAGAAATACCAGTACAATCCAAGTCTCACGAGAGCCATGCACAAATGTGTACAATCTAAGTCTCAACTGGAGCCATGCACCAAGTCTCACAAGATATTCCTAATCTAAGTGTACAAGAGGATTACATCAAATAGTCAACAATGACAAGATACAAAGAGGTTTTGCACTTTATGATAGTGTGAGTACAACATTTCTCAAGCAAGAGCATACATCATGACAAAATATTCAAATGTGGAAACATGAAAATGATGTCACCAACAAAGAATCCCTGTAAAATACTGTAGATAAAGATACCTCTAAATGAAATTTGACCAAGAGATATAAATGAACAATTTACCTATAGTACCCCTACCCTAATCTATTTCTAATCTCGGTTTGACCTTGGCTAGTTTATAATGTTATAATTTTATAGTCAGATGTTTTGGATTTTAGTGCATAGCTATTAATGTGGTTTTTGCACCAATTTGTATGCAAGTTATTAATTTTCCTATTTCGTGTTATTATCTCGGGCTAACACTTTCATTAAATTTATATATGTATGCATGTATGACTCTTGGTTGCAGGAGATTTCAAGTACAGTACCGCATGGGTGCAAGGTTAGTCTCTGCCTGATTTTGCAGGTTTGAGTGTACCTCTTTAATCCTTAGAGTTTGATTAGGTGATCGTAAGATCCTCGTTTGACCATAGTCGTGCTCAAGTGAGCGTTGTCAGTCATCGTCAGTATTCCCTTTGGTTGGGTATGCGGGTCGTCTGTCTCTTTGGCTTCTTGGGTTGCATGTTTTATGTGTATGGTTAAATTGAGTAATTAGTCCTTAGTATTTAATTTGATTAAATATGTGTTTGTGCATTAAAGATTAAGGGACTAAATTAAACAAGGTTTCTTTATGCGATTATCGTTAATTTGAATTGCTTGATTTAAATTAGGAGCAAGTTCAACTAAATGGTTAATTTTAATGTTAGATTTAATATGTTTACGTTGTCGGAAAAGAAAGATTTAAATTTAATTGAAATAGAATTAATTTAATGTTGTTGGCTTTTTGAAATAGAAAGGTTAATTTCAGTTATTTGAGAAAATCAATTTTTAAATTAAAAAAAAAAAAATAGTTTAATTATTGATATAGTTTAAAAGAATGATTTTTGTGAATTATTTTAAATAAAATATTTTAATTCTAAAAAAGAATTTTTGGTCAAACTTCTCCCATTTAACCTAGACTTTTGGAAAAATATGGGGATGGATTTTTTTTGGAAAATATTTTTGGATGGAAATTTTTGGGGTTTTGGGAGGAGAAGGAATTTCTTGAGTTGGAGAAATGGGGTCTTCTTCAATCTTGCCAGGATTACTGAGCCAGGTAGGCCTTTGGTTAATTTTATTGATTTCTTTGTTTTAAAGAAATTGTTTTGGATTTTTAAGAAATTGTGTGTTGAGATTGAAAAATCTCATCTATTTGGGGAAAATGAAACAGTTGCAAGTTTATTTCCAATCCAAACTCTTCTTGTTTGTTTCAATCTCAAGTTTATTTTTTGGTTGCTGAGGTTGTTTTAAAATCAAAAAAATAAAATTGGGCTGGTTGTTTACAGTGAAAATTTGATAAAAATTCTAAAGTAATGCTTTCAAATTCAAGCTTTAATCAGAGAATTCTGCCTGTGTTGGGATAATGGATGTAATCCTTATTATTTTGCCAATCTGGTGTTTGTTTTTAAGAAATTTTTCCCTTCTTTGGGTCTGGGTTTTCAAAAGAAAACAAAATGTATAATTAAGAAAACTTATAGTTTTCTGAAAGAAAAAAAAAAAATTCTTTTAAGTCTCTGGGAGACTGATTTTGTTGGACTGTGTTTTACACAGTAAATAAAATTTTAAATTTAAAAAAAAAAAAAAAATCAAACCCCCTCCCACATCGCAGAGTTTCCCCCACCACGTGGAGGGGTGTTGCGTGCTCCCTTTGGGTAGCAGCGCTCCCCAAGGGTAGCACCTACTACCATTGGGTAGCAATGCTACCAATGGGTAGCGCCTGCTACCTTCTAGTAGCAGTGTTACCTTGGGGCAGCATGAGCTACAAAAGTGGGGGGGGGCATGTGGGTACCTTTCCCCCATAAATATAATTTTTTAAAAAGTTCTTTTTATATATATATATATATTTTAATTAAAAAAAAAAATATAATAAATTAGTATTATTTAAATGATAATATTTAATAAAGTCTTAAAGATAAATTTAATATATTAAATTGTTAATTAATATATATATATTTAATTGATGAGTAATTAAAATATATATTAATTAATGTTTAATTTGCATTTTCTTTTTTTAGATTCTTGTAGGAAGTATCTTATTCGGAAAAAGGATAAAATAATAGTTTTATTTGGAAAATTTTGAAAATAAAATATATTCATTAGTTGATAAATTTTAAATGATAATTTATTCAGGAATTTATTATTTGAATAATTGAGAATAAAATGAAATATTTTATCATTGGTAATTTTGAAAAATTTAAATGATATACTATTGGAAATATTGGAAATTTAATAATGTATCGTTTGGAATATTGGTGAGTTAATGATATTTTTAATTTGTAAAATAAATGGTTTAGTTTATATTCTTCCTTTGTTTTGAGACATAGGTGAATGGACTATTGAATTGTGGTATTGTACTCACTTGGTAACGGTGATTTTTCTGTCAATGTATTTTGAAAACTTAGATCATTTAGAAAACTTGATCAACTTTTATTGATTAATTCAATAGGAAAGAAGATTGTCTTTTCTGGTTATTGCCTATGCAAGTTTAATTTTTGTATTCGCTTTTGCTTAAGTAATGGCAAGTCATGCTTTGTTTGATTGGACCCTATCGTATGGATTGATTTGAGGTACCTGTTTCAGTCTTCGGGCTCGAGTTTGTCTGTTGATTTGTGGTGGTGTCGTAATTGGTCATATCCTTTATGCGGGTGTCGAATGATGTTTAGTGGTTGACCATAGCTGGTCAGGTCTCTAGTTAGAGTACCGTCTATCAGTGCACCTCATATGAGTTGTGTTTGACCAAATGGTTGTTCCCTCCATTTTGAACTCTGTTTCCTTGACCATGTGTTTTCCTTGGCTTTTGAGTTTGTTTGAGTATAGTTGAGTGTCGTATGGGAAAGTGGCTTTTGATTAGGGGTCACGCCTAAAGTGGCTATTGGGTAACCCATCGAAAGTGAGTCTAATAAGTGATAACCTAACAGTAGATTAGAATGTTAATCTCTAAGTAAGATAATTGTGCCTCACACATGGGACGAGTTGTAACACAGACTCGACATGCTATGAGAAGGCCTGAAATGGCAAACCATCATCCTTGTCTTCACGAAAGGATGTGTGGGTCCACATGATGCTTGGATGGGCTGGAGGTTCAGATTAGGTTGCCAGGGTAACCCAGTGTATGGGGCCGGAACCCATGAATACCTGCCATGGTAACCATACCAGGTTGTGTGATGACACTTGTCCCTATGTTCGCTAGTGTGGGGTTGTATGGTCTTGATAGGAACACCTTTTGTGGAGTCATCATCTTGCTTATGCCCTTGTGAGAACCTAATTTCAGGCTAGACCTTGGGTTATGATGACTCAGTTTTGTGGATGCTCTAGTGGACCTTTGTACTAGCTTCAATTATGTTCACCTGGATCCTTTCCTTTTTCAGGGATCGTTTATGTATTTATTGACCAATGTGGTCGTTTGTATATTGGTTATATTTTGCCTTGATGGCAGGATTGTAAATAATGAGAACCTCATGTATTCTTAACTTTATTAATTATTAGAGGAGTCTTGCAGTTGAGCAGACCCAGAGATGTATCCCTTTAGGGGTGAACTCCGAGATCATCTTGGTGTTATGCGATGCTTTTGTTCTTATGTTTCATGTTTAGTGTTAGCATGTATGGATGACATTTTGATAGAATGTAAAGTGGATTAGAAGAAATTAATTTTAAATGCATGTATGCAGTCCTCTCTTAGATGTAGTAAATTGGATCATGAATGAATTTAGCTTAGTGTAATGGAATACATTCAGTTATTGTTAAGGAAATTAAGTATGCATGGAAAGAACTCATTAGTTTATGATGAAATTAAAGTTTGTTATTAAATTAGATGCATGACTTAAATTCTAGTGAAAGTTTGAATGAAGGGTATAGATAAATCTTAATGGATGAACCTTATATTGTGATCTATATTTTTATCTATCTAAAAGAAATTATCCTTGTTTAAGAATTATCTAGTTATAAGATAATCAACTTATTGGATTTATTAGTGTGAGTTAAATTAAATGTGTAATTAAGTAATCACGTTGGGAAACTCTTTAGGTGTTAGTTGATGTCTTCCGTTGTGTAATCTGAACTTTGATATCTCATTGTATCATTATGTTGTGTTTAACTTTACAAAAAAAAATAGAAAATTATTTGCACTCAATTCAAGTGTTATAGCTGAATCCCTTCGGGGTTTCCTGGTGGGGCATTACATGACCCCCCATAAAAAGATCATGTTGGTACTTGCAAATAATGGCAAAGTGGACTTCTAATTTCAATGATTACAACTTCACAAAATGAGATATAAGAGACTTCAACAAATATTGCTAGTGATCTAAACTGAGATCCAAGCAAAATACAAGTACCAAATAGGCCAAAAATGACCAAATAATGAAAGTACAATTTTTACTCATAATCACTACAAACTAATGGTAGATTATGAAAGTCGACAAAAAATTGTGCACTCTAAAAAAAAATGACACCTGAAAAGGAGTCCATATGAACCCAAATGAAGCCTCCAAAGTTGTAAAAATCAGGATTTCATGATTTCTGAAAATCCTGTATCCGAAAAATAGAAAAATATTGCACCACTATACAGATCATGAAATTCTACCCCAAAATAAAAAAAATTGCTCGAAAAAAGGAGTCCGAGTGAGTAAGATATCACTATTTGAAAATTGCCTGCAAAATTATAATTTCTAGAAAATTTCTGCCGTAGCTTCAAACTTCAAATTCCTCAAGATTTGGCCTCTGAAGTCTGATTTGGATGAAACAAAAGGCAAAATTGACTTTCTTGGACCTCCTCAATCCAATGGTAACCTCATATTTGACCCATCAAGCTTCAATAATAACTTGCAATAGAAAGCTCTAAAATGGAAACCCCAAATTTCTCTCAATTGCCAAACCAATGGCACTCTAATGGCTCTGATACCATGTGAGATTTTGCCAAGATCTAGAGGAAATGGAAAGCACAAATAAGAGAGAACAAAATAGATGATAGAAATAAACTGTATTCTATCAAGATGCAAAATATGATCAACTGGATCATTACAAGATATAGATTTATTGTCCGTACAAACAACATAGATAAGCCTTCTTATATAGGTGAGGCTATATGAATATGTGAGCACACAAACATGACATGTGGCTCAATAAGAAACAAGGGTAGGTAGGAAATAGGTGTGGGTAGGTAGGAGAAACAATATAATATTCCACATGAGGTGGAATGTAACAACAAGATAAGATCAACACCATAAAAGGTGGAAATTCTCCTACACACACTATCCCAATGTGGCACAAAAACCCAAGTGTCTCATAGCCAAACTACTATTAAATGCATTTCCTAAGTAAACTTAATTAAGGTGTAATAATATCCAAGATGAATAATTATTTACACCAACAGTTTTCAATTTTCGATTTTGTTTTTGTTTTCCTTTTTTCTTTCGTTGATTGTGTAAAACAAAGTACACATGTGAATGTATGGAGATGGTTAATATTGAACAAAAATAGAAGAATAAAATGTACACATGTGGATTATTGAGGAGAGTGTAAGTTGATAGTCAAGATTTAACTTGAATGGAGGTCAAGATGTAAATTGCTAATTTTGAATTTTAATGGTAAGGGAGAAAATGATTTATTAGTAAACTTTTGAATGAGAAGAGGATTTCTTATTCGTATAATTAATTAGATAAAAATTACTTATTTAATGAATTATTGATAAAGGAAGGTTAATTTAATTAATTAACTATGATTTAATCAATTAATGAAGGGGTAACTTTAAGTAATTAATTAAATATCCTTTATTTGATTAACCATTATAGAAAAGGATTAAATAGTGAAGATGCAATAATACGTTAATGATAGGAATTGATGGTAACTTGGCAATGTTTGGTTCAAATGTGAAAAAATAATCTAAATATAGACTTCTAAGCATGAGATTTCTCTCTATTTTTATTCTCCACTTTGTATGATTGTTGCTAGTGTAACATAAGAAGTATTAACTAGTACATAGCGTTAGCTATTACAGCTAATGATAAGTACTATCATCCCTCATAATTATATTATTAGATAGGGAAGGAAAATAGTAGTTTGAGTCTAATGAAGAAGCTTATCCTTGTAGGCCTTAAATACAACTTCTCAGGTAATTGATAGAGTCACTCAGGTAAGGTTTAATCCATTCCTTAGCGATGATATCTTTTATCCCGATCGAGCTCTTCTTATAGTTAAAAAATCTCCAATCTTTATGAGGGCCAAGATTAGTAGCTTCATTAACCACACAATTCCCCTCTCTGAAAATATGTTGGATTTTGATACTATTAAAGAGGCCCATTAACCTTTTGCACTCTTCCATAATACGTTTTATATCTTAGGGAATATTAGCACTTACCATTCAAGTAGTTGACAATAAGTTTGTAGTCACCTTTGAGGACTACATTCTTGCATTTTAGATTATGGAGGCGTAAGAGTCCTTGCCGAACTGCCATCACCTCTAACCTGTTATTCGATCCTTTCCCTAGATTGACACAATGACCTTCCACCAAGAGGCCCTTGGAATTTAATGATGCAACCCATGCCATATATACTGGGATTCCCTTTAGAATAGCCATCATAGTTGTATTTTAACCAACCTTCCTTTAGAGGAGTTCAAATACAATTGTTCCTTAAGATCAAATTGTGCCAATTCATCCTAATAAGGTTATGGGTAATTCCTTTTTTTTGTTTTATTATTAGATCCATCAAGCTTGGCATCACTTTAGAGGTCCCCTACAAAGTAGCATTTATATTCTCCTTAATCTGCTATTTTATGATGTGAAATAACACTTTACTACTACGAGCCTCTTCTTGTTACATTCCTTCCACAAATTCCAGGTAGTGAAAGGAGGAATTTGAAGCCAAAGGTTTTTGATAATTGGGTGTGTATAGGGGTTGAGGGTCCATTGCTCAATGAAATCTTTCATATTCCCTAGGGAGATGCAACTAATCATAAGATCCACAAGCAGTTCATCCCAAACCTCCCTAGTGAATTCACAGTGTAGGAATAAATGATAAATGCTTTCAAGATCTTTACAACATAAGAAACATCTGTTGACTAGAGAGAAACCTCTTTTATTTAAATTGTCAATAGTCAATATATTTCCATGAGTAGTAGCCCACCAGAAACAATTGATCTTGGGTATAAGGCCTTTAACCCAAATAATTTTCTAGTAGACGTTGTCCTTAGGTTCTTCAACAATGTTATTAATGTCAGATTTGAATGAGAAAGCACCAGAGGGGTTATATTGCCACATCCATTCATCTTCTAGGCGAGGTGAAAAAAGGAACAATCACCAAGGTAGGAAGTCAAGGATTGGTCCTCTTTCATCAATTGATTTAAGAAATGAGTAGGAATATCCCTATTAACCAACACCTTATCCACAAGAATTTTCCATCTAGCCTTATCTTCCTGCCACTAGATATAATCATGAACAAGGTTACCACAAATTTTGATAAAGATCTATTTAATTTTATTGAATTGAGTCATTTGAGATAGGGCAGAGTCTTTTAGCCATACATCATCCAAGAAACTAGTGCTCTTCCCATTTCCCACTAGCTTTTTTCCCCCTATTTTGAGAATAGTTTTGGTTTTGGAAACATTGTTCCAGATGTAGGAACCAAAGGGTAATGAAAAATATAAAACCAATTTCTCATTAATTTGGCAATTCATTTCTAATGTTGATGAACATAGAAAATATGTCACAATTTCTATCTAAGTATAAAGAATAGTTGATTTTGTTAAATGTTGTATTTGTAACTTTCTAAGCAAATGGTTAAGTAAGAGACATATAACAAGACACGCGAATTTCATAATAAAATTCTTGAAAGGAAATTTAAAGACATGTTCAATTGAAGCTTTTGACAAAATAAAAATAAAAATAAAAAAATGTAACAAAATCAATACAAGCAAACTATTGATATAATGTATCATTAACATCAAGATACAAAAATAATAAACTTGACCTATTTGACATGATATATCAATTTGATGGCATAAAATAGCAAGATCATATAATAAATAGATTTAAATCTTAAAAATAAATATGAAAATAATGTTTATATAGGCTTAACAATCTTGTTACACTTTTGTGAATAATGATAATATTTTTGTAGCATTGTAGACTAATTTTTTTAATTATAAAATATGATTTATAAAAAATTATTCAATGTTATGTTTTCTCTAATACCATGTTGAATTGAACAAAGTAGATTATATAATATAATTAATTCTAGTTATAATTAGTTTATTATTCATTAATCAATTCAAATTAAATCTAAATTGGAAAACTACATAATCAAATTAAATACTTACAAATGAATAGACATAAAAATTAATAGCAAAACACCATAAATGGTTAAGACCCCGAAAGATTCATTTGATTATTAAAACACTTACGTTATTGTTTATAAATTAGTATATTGAACATAAGGAAATCAATTTCTCCTCCTTTCCAAATGGTTTCGAAGACCACCTATGCGTCCTAATGAAATTCATTATAATCCAATGAAAATTTAATATCATCATAATGAGTGATATTTTTCCTTAATAGGAGATGCATCAAAATACGTTAAATTTTAGTTTCTAAACCTATCAAGACTATTATTATTACATATATAACAATATAATTGTTTGTATGGTTATTAATTAAGAAATGTTATATAGTTTATGCCACATGTAATGAGCATAAGGTTTTTCAACCTTATTTTAGAAAAATATATCAACTCTTTAATAACATGATATGCTCATAATACATTAAATAAATAATGTTGTAATAACACAAAGAAATATCTAAGTTAGATTTATTGATTAGTGATTGCAATTTCAATTACTTTTATCAATGAATGTTAAAATTCAAGTTTTTTTCTTAAACGTGTCTTGACTATTTAAGTTAAGAAAAAATAAGCTTTTATTGGAGTGGAATGAATGATAGAATATTAATAATAAGCACCTATTGTGCAACATTTAGTGATGGTCAACTACAAATATATCTAGGAGATGTAGGAGAGTTTGAAAGACATTACAACAAAAATCTTATATACATGAATATATTATTTTAGCATCCATGAAAATCTAGTACCTTGTTCGAAGTTGATTAAGATGTATCTTGAGGTGAAGTTGTAAGATACTAAATGTCTAATTTTTTCCTAGTGTAGAATTATAGTTTTCTATATTTCATAAAACTAAACATTTTCACTTCCATCAATCACCTCCACCACAATGTGTGTCCTACTCATAGAAGTAAGGATGTTAGACTTGATTATGTTATTACACCGAAAGTGTTCCTTTTATGAAATGAACAACCTGATTTTTAAATCTATGACTGAAAGTTAGCCAAAACGAATGCAAGACCATTTTTCGTCGTTGATTGTTCTTTTACCTATAACCATTAGATATGATTTTCGCCGATCGTTTTTCCCTATTGTTTTGACTGTTTTCTCCCGTCACCATTTTCTTGTTGCCATTTCCCGTCCGCCATAATGTTTTTTGTAAATCATATCTGCTCTTTTTTCTGTCGTTTCATACATTATCTGCTAATATGCTGCCATAGTACCGCTAGGTGTAAGAAATTAAATGAAAAATATTAAATTTTTCAGGACACGTTCCCAGGCGGACTCGACCCCCAACAACCTCTTACGATTATTTCCTTCCAAAAATTAATGCCCCTTTTACCTATAAAAGCTTACATAATAAAATAGATTTTTTTAAAATAACCATTAGAATATGAAGATCATTAGATGTATTTTAATAATAATGTTAGATCATTTTTATTATAAAATTTTTAATTTTTTAAAATTGAATTATTTATATAATTTGAAATTTTTATTAAACTAATTCATTTAAAACTAAAAGATTTATAAAATATTTAACTCTAACATTGATAAATATTATTATTTTAATTTTTTAAAAATAATTATTAAATTTACATTCTTTTTAATTATATTTATTAATTTTTTTTATATAATTTGGAAAAAAATATTATAATAATTTATTTTAAAAAATTATTAAAATAAAATATTTTATTTTAAAGTTGAATATATTGTTACTTTAATTTTTTTTAAATTATCATTTTTATTAATATTTTGATTTTCCTCTATTTTATTATTTAATTTAGATTCAAGTTTGAAAATAAAACACATTCTTTTAATTATTTTACAAAACTTATTATTTTTATTTTGTTAAAATAAATAGTTGAAAATTAATTAAGATAAATAATTAACAAGAAATTTGAAATCTGTTTTGAAATCTCTTTATCTTATTTATCTATTTATCTCTATCTCTCTTCTCTCAATATTTCTCCCTCTTTTTATATTGTCCTACTTCTCTTCTATCTTTTCAATATTTCTCCCTCCCTCTCTATCTTCCCGTCTCTCCCTCTCCCTGCCAAACCATGTCTTATTATCTCTATCTCTCTCTTATTCACTCCATGTCTCCTACTCTCTCTATATCCCTCTCTTTACCTCTGATATTGTCCACTAGGAAAAATAAATTAGTGGAGGGTTAAAAAATTGATAAAAATTTAATGGAGAATAATAGTTATAAAAAAATTAAAATTTAAAAAAATTATATATCTCTAAACCGTCATTGAGAGAGCCCATTGGATTATTAGACAATTCTTATATGACAAAAAATATTTTATATATTTGAAATTTGAAATTTATGTATAAATAATTTAGCTCTTCGGTTTATAAATAACATGAATTCATGTTTTACGCTTATGATTTAAAGTTATAATAACAATAATAAGTACATGGCCTTAAGCCCAACTGCCTTTCCATACATCTTGGTAAATATTTACGGACAAATCCACTCATCCTTTAATGTGATTGAAATTTTTTGAACAAGTTTACTAATTCATCATAGAGAGATAATTCATTTATGACCAATAGAATGTCATTGAAATGAAGGATATGAAGATTCATATGTTAGAATTTGTACTATATATAAATCTGAAAAAGGATCAATGGTTAATGGTGTTTCAAACAAGTATGTAGTGTGCAATATAATAATAAAAAATATGGAATTGACCACATGGTTTACGTTATCTTTGTTTGAATATAAGAATTTGAAATGTTCTTGGAACCTCTCAACCCAATACAAAATCAACATGTATATACAAGATCCTAATTTTTTTTTGCATATCTTTCCCATTAGGTTTTGTTTCAATTGATTTTTGATCCTTTTAAGAGGATACATAATTGCATAGTTGATTTGTAACTATAAAGAAGAATAGTGGTCAAAACAATAATTGATAAAGTCACATAATGCAATTTATTTATTTTTGATAAGTTTAATAATTTAACCTATAAAGATCATTCATTAATCACCAATATGAAGTCCTTGAAATAAAGGATAGAAAAATTCATATGTTAGAATTTGTAGTATGTACAATATGTATGTCATCAATTGTGTAAATGATCTAATTGTAAAAAAATTAATTGAATTAAATGAAGTAAATTAAAGAAAAATAAATTTTAAAAAAATAGGAAACATCAATTTATTTGATCAATTAAAAAAATCCATACCCAATTTCTTGGTTATTTTTTAATAGGTTGAACAACTTTAATAATTCATCATATAGAGATAATTCATTTATGACTAATAGAATGTCATTGAAATGAAGGATATGAAAATTCATATGTTAGAATTTGTACTATAAATAAATATGAAAAACGATCAATGGTTAATGTTGTTTAAAACAAGTATGTAGAATATGTACAATATAATAACAAACAATATGAAATTGACCACATGGTTTACATTATTTGTGTTTGAATATAAGAATTTGAAATGTTCTTGGAACCTCTCAACCCAATACAAAATCAACATGTATGGACAAGATCCTATTTTTTTTGCATATCTTCCCCATTAGGTTTTGTTTCAATTGGTTTTTTATCCTTGTAAGAGGATACATAATTGCATAGTTGATTTCTAACTATAAAGAATAATAGTGGTCAAAACAATAATTGATAAAATGACATATGCAAAATTTAATTTTTTGATAAGTTTAACAAGTTTAATAATTAAACCTATAGAGATCATTCATTAATCACCAAATATAAAGTCCTCGAAATCAAGGATAGGAACCTACCAATCATTATCAAACTCCATTGCCCTGCCACGTAATAAATTTCTTAGTACACATTTAATTTTTTAAGCATGTTCAGATGGAAATAAAAATTTATATGGCCTTTACTCCAAAATTCCTACAAGCATCTTACACCTTTTTAATTAAAATATAATAAATTTCCTAAAATAAAAATTGATGGTAGGTTTTAGACTACTTTATTTTCTGGTAAATATTGGGAAAAGTCTATGAGATTCTTAATAAATGAGAGTTGTGGTCAAAAAATTATCACAAAGAATTATGTCATAGCCATCTGCTAAATCATCCCCAGTCATTCCTATTGCAAATATATGTCAAAACAATGCTCAACCAGCTGGTCCTCCTTTTGTTACAAATTTTATGATGGTAAATAAGCAGATATTCCTTAGGATGATACATATATATTTTTACTTGTTTTGGGTATTTTGTATAATTAATTGTTTTAAATTTTTTATTTTTTATTTTTCTTCATTGAAACTTTATTTTGTTCTATTAATAAAGGTGTATTAGTGCATTTGATAGTTTAGGTAGGGCTTAAACTAGCTTGCCTCTTAATGATCATTTTCGTGCACATCTAAACTTTTCTCTACAAATGTCAAATTTACAATAGAATATATTTCATCTGATATTGATTATTTTAGTCCCTTTAAATGTTACAACCAAAACCAAGAAATTGGGTATGAATTTTTTTAATTGATCAAATAAATTGATGTTTCCTATTTTTTTAAAATTTCATTTTCTTTAATTTATTTCATTTAAATTTTTTACAATTAGATCATTTACACAATTGATAAGATACATATTGTACATACTACAAATTATAACATATGAATCTTTATATCCTTGATCTCAAGGACTTGATATTGGTGATTAATGAATGATCTTTATAGGTTAAATTATTAAACTTATCAAAATTTTGACCACTATTCTTATTTATAATTAGAAATCAACTATGCAATTATGTATCCTCTTACAAGGATCCAAAATTAATTGAAGTAAAACTTAATGGGGAAGATATGCAAAAAATATTAGGTTCTTGTCTATACATGTTGATTTTGTATTGGGTTGAGAGGTTCCAAGATTTTTTTTTGGATTAGATATCAAATAAACATTACATATCATCAGGAAAATTTGAGTTCAACAATATCAAGGCACCAGGGGAAGGTGCATGCACAAAAAATATATAGTTAACGAGAACCTCCACTATAAGAAGATGATTACATTAGATATACTTATTTATAAAAAAGAAAGGAAAACCTTAGAGAACTAGGTAAATAAGATTTCAGATTCTGGTGAAGAGTTGGCTCCTAGTGGGGGGATCCAAGCCACCCATCCCAATTTTCCATCCTGCCACACTTCCACTCGACCATCAAGTATGGTCTGTTTGTGGGGGTACGAGGTGCGTTCATGGATCAGGTCATCTTCCTCCCAAGTGATCTCCATGTCTAGCTTTCTACACTCCATGTGCCTCATGAAGGCCATTAGTTCTTGCTCAAATGCGACCTTGCCCAATTCATCCCTCTCCCAAGTGAAACCGTGAGATAACTATCTGATGTACATAGTAGTAGCTCCTTTCTTTATCCATCTGTCAAATTTGTCTGAGTCCAGCTTAATTACAATAGTGACCTGCATAGAGATAGAGTAAAAAATGAGTCTCCTAAGAGACTCAGTGAGGTGCCTGGTGCTGTTATTAAAGATGTCATCATTACGATACTTCCAAATGAGCCAAAGAACCTCCAAAGAAAAACAAGACCAAAATATATTTGCAGTTTTCCTATAGCCCTTGATATAGCCAAGAATAACATCTATGTATTCAACAAAATTAGATTCCAGATTAAAGCCCAACAATCTCCATATTTCTTTTGCAAAATGACATTCAAAAAATATATGTTTCATAGTTTCAGGTACTCTACATATGTTACAGTTTAGGCAATCACACTCCTTATCTTTTATGGGGAGTTTATTTAACAGCAGGAGCCAGCCAAAGAATTGTTTTTTTGGTTCATTATTGGCCATCCAAAATTTACCCAACCTATCTTTCCAGTCCTTTGGTTCCAAGTTTAGACCCCAACAACTATTAAGGTGAAGAAATATGGTATCAACCTCAGTAAGTGAAGAATAGATGCATTTGGCTTTAAGGGCGGGGAGAGGTGTGGCATCAGCCCAGTAAACTGCAGAGAGGGGGAAGTGGAGGAGAGGGGGGTAAGAGGGGGGAAGAGCAAAAGATAAAGCCATTTTATGAATGTTATAGGTCTTGTTCTGGGAAGTCGAGATAGAAAAGGTAAGTTTCAGCTCCTCCCACGATCTCAATTGGCCATTCTCAAATATCTGTTCAAAATATTTAATACCCATATTGTGCCATTTTAGTGCAGAGCAGTCTTGGAGAGCGGCTAATGGTTTTCCATTATGATATAGATTCCACCATATTGATCTGTTATTGGCAATATGCCCCTGTATAGTGCCATTCACTTTGATGTGTACCAAGTGCTTCACCTATTCCCAAGATTTCCATAGGCACTAAAATATCTCTGAACCAGTTGAGGATACCTCTATCTGTCCAAGAAGAAGGTTAAGAATGGGGAGATCCTTCCATTTCCTGGCTTTCTTAGGGATCGAGGATGCAATATTATTTCTTAACAGAATTTTCCATGGCTCATTCCTTTCCATGGCCTTAAGAATCCACTTGGAGGTGAGGGCAATGCCCTATAGTTTGAGGTCTGTCAACCCCATCCCACCAAATGGCTTATGCATAGTGCACCACTCCCATTTCACTACATGCTGCTTCCTAGCACCCTTTCCATCTGACCATAGGAATTCCCTAATTTGTTTTTGAACATGATTGAATTGGTAATTTCTAAATAGCCAAGCAGAAGAGAAATAGATATTATATGACGCCAATATCTTTTGACACACCTGAAATCTTCCAGCCAAGGACAGAAAGTTCATGCTCCATTTAGAGAGCTTCTTATCAATCTTATCCCTTACCCATTCCCACATTTATTTTAGATTTGGAAGAACAAAGAAAGGGATACCTAGGTACTTTACAATCTGAGTAGGGCCCAACCAATTGAGAGAGAGTTTTGAAAGCCACTTTGGGGGGTTGTCATCCCAGCCAAGGAGATTGGATTTGTGCATAGCAATCTTGTTGCCAGAAGCTAGGCAAAATAGATCAATATGTTTTAGCAGAGAAGCAAGGTTTTCTTCCTCGAGTTTAATTAAAATTGCAGTGTCGTCAGCAAATTCGACATTACAAATTTCCTTTTTGTTAGGTAAGGATATGCCCCTAACAGGAGGAGTGATAGAGGAGTCTTCAAGTAGGTAGAACATTGCATCAGTAGCTAGGCCAAATAGGGCTAGAGCTAGAGTACATCCTTGCCTGATAGATCTAATTGGAAGACCTTATCCCATTTACTTCAACAGAGGCATTGGCATCACATAATAGAGTTTTGACCAGTTTACAAAATCCAGGGGGAGGTTCCAAGAACATTTCAAAAAATAATGCAAAAAATTATGTATCCTTCTTTATTGGGGAAGATATGCAAAAAATTATTAAACTTGTTCAACCTATTAAAAAATAATCAAGAAATTGGTTATGAATTTTTTTAATTGATCAAAGAAATTGATGTTTCCTATTTTTTTTTTAAAATTTCATTTTCTTTAATTTATTTCATTTCATTTTTTTACAATTAGATCATTTACACAATTGATAAGATACATATTGTACATACTACAAATTCTAACATATGAATCTTCCTATCCTTGATTTCAGGGACTTGATATTGGTGATTAATGAATAATCTCTATATGTTAAATTATTAAACTTGTTAAATTCATAAAAAAAAGTAAAATTGCATTATGTCACTTTATCAATTATTGTTTTGACCACTATTCTTATTTATAGTTAGAAATCAACTATGCAATTATGTATCCTCTTACAAGGATAAAAAATCAATTGAAGCAAAACCTAATAGGAAAGATACACAAAAAAATTAGAATCTTGTCTATACATGTTGATTTTGTATTGGGTTAAGAGGTTCCAAGAACATTTCAAATTCTTGTATTCAAACAGGATAATGTAAACCATGTGGTCAATTCCATAATGTTTGTTATTATATTGTACATATTCTACATACTTGTTTGAAACAACATTAACCATTGATCCTTTTTCAGATTTATATATAATACAAATTCTAACATATGAATCTTCATATCCTTCATTTCTATTGGTCATAAATGAATTATCTCTATATGATGAATTATTAAACTTGTTCAACCTATTAAAAAAAATAATTTACAATATGTCACTTTATCAATTCTTTTTTTTACAAATATTCTTCTATTTCTAATGTTTATTGTTTTGGTCAATAATCTTGTTTTCCGCATACACATTGCACACCAAGATGCAATTGCTAGTTACTAATACTAAAGATATTAGACTTGATTATGTAATTACTAGTCTTATTTAATTTTTTGGTGTGAATGAATGACATCACTTTTGTGAATCACTCTAACAAAACAACCACACTAAGAATAGTATTTCTCAAATCATTATTTAAACTAACCACCTATTCTCTCATATTCTCTCATATTAAATCAAAACACCCCCAAAAAATAATAAACCAACTAATAGTAAATCTAAAAGAAAATCTTTACTGTAGCCAGAAAATCTTTTATGCCGTTGTCAGGGATCGAACCCGGGTCACCCGCGTGACTGGCGGGAATAGTCACCACTATACCACAACGACAAAAAATAGACACTTTCGATTTTTGTTAACAAGCAGTTTGAATGTGTGCACAAATTGCCATTTATTGTCCACTTGTCTAATGGTGAACAAAAAATGCAATTTTAGTGAGAACGGGTGATATATATAATACGAAATTATTTTTTTCATATTATTATACAAATATATATATATATATATATATATATATATATATATATATATATATATATATATATATATATATATATATATATATATTAGTTATTTTTATGAGATTAATTTTTTATATTGGTATATTCATATGTCTTACTTACTTAATGAGATTGGATCATTATTTATGCTAAAATTAGTTGATTAAAGAGTTATGCTTTTTCAAAATTAAAGAGATTAAACATTTTATATTTGTAATGTAGAATAAACTCTATTATCACAAAAACATTGTATTTCTTTGCTTCAAAATATGCATCTAACATCAAATCTATTTGTTGGGGCATCCTTCCTAAATGGGATTTAACTTATTAAATATAATTTAATGTTTATATAATTCTAATAAAGTTAGATATTTATTTCCATTTTAATCATTAATGTAATAAAAAAAAAAGGACAAATTTTAGTACAAAAGATTTGTTAATTAAAATATTGATTTCATAGATGGATTTGGGAAAAAATAATCTATTGAGAATTGCCTCAAAATATATTAATAAACCACAAAAAATTAAATGATAAAAAAAATGAGCTATATAAGGGAGCACTTTAGAAAGAAATAAAAATGATTGCTATGACTTCAAGAGATGATTTTAATAGAATAACAATAACCCAATTGATGGTGTATTGGAAAAAGTAGAGAAGGAATACAAGGATGCAAATAGTTTCATGGTGATCCATATAGGAAATAAAAGTTAATACACTAAACCATATGAGGTCAAATAAATGTCAACGTTCTCTTATAATAAGACCACAAACCCCCAAAAATTATAATTGATAAATTACAATCCTACTAAAAAATAAATTATGTCATTAGATAAGAACACTCAAATAACCATTTATTTTACACCCATTATTTAATTTAAGAACGTCACACCACATACACATATTGTTGAATACAAGAAAAAAAAAATATTAGCCACAAACCCTACACCAAACGCTAACATATCCTCAATTTTTTTTTCTCCCAGTGCTAATTTAATTCCACTATTTATCCTTCAATTAATTTACTAAATTTTTTATTCAAAAATAAAGTAAAATTTGAGCATGCGACCATACACTTTGATTTTAAAACAACATCATACCATAAACTTGATTCTTACTATTAAAAATTTCAAACTATTATATCACATATATTATGTCAAAAAATATATAACAAATAATCTTTATATTTCAAACCTACAAGAAATCATTCAATGAAATATCATCCATTGAGGACAAGGCTATTCTGGCTCCAAAATGGCATGTTAATGACATTTGAAAATTCGTGTTATTGATTTTTCAATTTTTAAAAAAAATCAAAGTCATAGCTAATTCTACTGATCACAATCAACGATCTGTAATTTTTGCAAAAAATCAATAACACAAAGGTTACTGATTCATATTGTGCCATTTTGGAGCCAGTATAGCCATAGCCATCTATTGATATATATGCACATGAATGAAAATTTACATAAAAATTAATCTAATGATTTAATATATATTATTCCTCCTAAAGATAGAGATACTCTTTCTCCTAAGGAAGAATCTATTCCTTCTTTTAATGATGAGTCTATTCTTCCTCCCGAAAAATAGAAAAGATCTTCCTCCTAAGGGTCAATCTATTCCTCCTTCTAAGGATAAACATATTATTCTTCCTAAGGATAGACCTATTCCTCCTCCTCATGATGGACTTGGTCTCCTTCACACACCTTCTATTCCTCCTTTATATAGTGTGATTTTTCCTCTCGTGTCTTACAAAGGAAAGTTTTTTGCATCTCCTATGTTTCAACACAAAAAACCTTCTTCCATGCATCCTTTCTTACAAGAAGAAAATAATCCCATGCCGGTTACTCCTAAACCTTCGCAACCATCAACTAAAACTAAATGAAACCATTGTGCGAGAGAATGCCAACAAAGGCGTCATGCTAGGGCTCGTGAAATTGCTTCTCAAAATACTTCTTCCCTGAAGACACCAAATCTTGATATAATTCCATTTTCTCAACTTTGCCTAACTGTAGGGAAGAAGCTCAACCTAATTCTCCAAGACATAAAATGATTAAGACAAATGATGGTTCAAGGTCTATTCCTATTAGAGCTCCTATTTTTGTTAATCTTGATGAAGAAATAGGTGAGAATGTTGTTCACGATGAATATGTTTATCCTAATATTTTAGATGATGAATATGAATATATTGATGTTGATAATGATTTATCTAAATAATTTTCAAAAGCATTAATCCTAGCTCCTAGTGACAAATAAAGGGACTCATCATTAGAGCATGGTAGTTGTTTGGAACTTGTGATAGCTCCATCTACTATGCTTGATGCATCTCCTCTTGCATATTGTCCACCTTCACAAAACAATGATGAGTAAGATCAAGAGACAGATGACTTACTTGATTAGCTCCATTCGCACTATAGATTCTCTCTCTCTCCTCTCTTGCTTGTTTATGATCTTCCTCTATTTCTCTCTCAATTAATTCTATTTGTTGTCCCTAGTATTGTCTACTTGAGGACAATGCAAAGCATTGAGATCTCTTTTGGTCTCTCCTATGTTGACTCAATAGGCACATGTGCCCTTTGGTTTTTCTTTCTTTGGGGATGAGGACAATTCTATGCATATATATACATGATATACATTATTTGTCATGAGAAGCATACTAACCCTAGAGTTAAGTGAAACCACCTCGTGCTTTGTGTTTTTTGATCATTATCGTTTGATTTGTCCTCTCTTGGAGGCATATTATTGCAATAACATTCTTGTCTTTTTGGGGTGTATCCTACCTTAACGCAATTGGTTCCGATGAGGGATATGCAATCTCTTTAATGTGGAGGCATACAATCTTCTCAATGATTGTCTCTCTTGCATATCTTGATACTTCTATTACTTAGAAAACTCAGTCTTTTGCTTTGTAATTTGTGTATTTTTGCTTTTCATGTCTCATAGTAAGAGAACCTTACTAGGCTTGCAGTAATGGTTCTCTCTTTCTCTTTCCTTCATGATGTCTCTTTAATCTTGTTATCAAAGTTGTGGGATCCTAAAGTCCATTGGGGGCTTGGTCTATCTTCCCTCCACCATGACTTGATGAAAGTTTTCAATGTGTTCACCCTTTGTACTTTACCAAGAGTATAATTGACTTCCTACTCTCACTAAAGTTGGGGCTAAATGTAGCGTCCTAAAATTGCACCCCTTTGCAATTTTGACCACATTTAAGGCCCCACCTTAGTGTTTTCACTCATATTCCTGATCTGGACTTTATTATGCTCATACCACTCAATTATTGTTGCATTTTTTAACTTTACATCAATTTGGCACCTCGTCCTAGCCCCAAAATAGGGTAGGACTAGGGCGTGGTGCCCTGGTACTCCTCATTTTGGGCCCCTCAAAAACCCAATTTAGCATTTAGAATTTGAGCAAGATTACTATCTTTGTGTCGGCTCATGTCAAAAAATTAATTAGTTTTCCTGATGGGAAAGTATAAAAGGAGACTTTACCCTCTCATTTGAGGACATACATCAATAAGGAAAAGCACACATATGACATCAAACATTCAAGCAATTTAGCAGTAATCAGTCTTCCTTCAAGTCTTGGAGCAACAATAAAGTCAAGATTCAAGCATTGAAGTAGACATTTTTCATCCTATTTTGTTGAAGACTTCATAAAACCCTAATCCAGTGTGGAGACAAATAAAACTTCACAAGGAGGTATATCTTTTGATTTTTAGTCACTATTCAACATCTCCCTCAAAAGGAAAATCTTCCATTACAACAATTTCAATTATCTTTATCTCAATTTCATGGTTAATTCCGAAACCGGGGTTTGACTTAGACATGCCCCTATTTCCAACCTATTTCCTTTTCTTTTTGTGCTTAGGAAATAGGTACGGAGCTACGATATTTAGAATCGACATTATTTGGAGAGATCAATCAATCCCCCTTTAGTGTGTGAAATGTTCAAAGGACCATGGCGACCACCACCATGGTCCCAACATTTTAGGTGCTTTTTCAGGGATTAGATCCATGTCTACGTACATTTCTCAGATCCGGGTGCATAGCTCAATACCGCATCTGTAGCTCACTATTTTTACCTTCATTTTCAACACTTTATCTTAATTTAGCAATTCAATTTATAAAAGAGGAATCCCAAATTAATCAATCCAATTAGTATTCAGTCTTAATCTTTGTTGATTTGTGATTCAATCAATTCGATTCCCCCTATTTTAAATGTAATGATCATCCCAAGCAAAAAATAGTGGTTTTCTCCCTTTAATGGTGGAAACCCTAATTTTTCACCATTACACTACTAAAAATAAATAAGTAAATAATTCATATAGAACTCTTTAATACAAATATTAAATATTTTTTAGTTTTCTAATTGTTTATTTAATAATTAAATATTTCTATAGGTATATTTTTAAATATTTCAAAAATAATAATATTCACTTTGAGAAAAAAATTGGAAGAGCAATAGACTTCACTTCCTTCAATCACCTCCAGCAAAATGTGTGTCCTACTCATAGGAGTAAGGATGTTGGTCTTGAATCTTGATTATGTTAATATTAGTCTTTTTTTTTTTTCTTGTGGATGAATGACATCATTCTTATCAATTGCTCTAACAATAACAACCACACTAAGAATAGTATTCCTCAGCGAAAAATATAACAAAAATATAATAAACTAACTAATAGTAAATTTAAAACAAAATATTTCAACAGTCATAAAGACTTGAACACAACTTTTTTATTTGTAAAACATTTAAATCAGTACATAATTTTAACCTTAAAAGTCTTATTCTCATTATTAAAATCTATTTCGTATGGATAATGTATTTGCTAGCATAAAGTCATCTTATTAATTCATACAAACTATAAAGAAGATTTATTATTTTATTGACAGCGTGCTCTCAATTTGTTATATATATATATATATATATATAAAAGTAATGTAGATGGCAAGCAGAAAAAGAACATACGCCGTTGCCGGGGATCGAACCCGGGTCACCCGCGTGACAGGCGGGAATACTCACCACTATACTACAACGACACCCACATGGTCAGTGAATTTCACAGTGCAATTAGTTTTAACAAATAGACACTTTTGAGTTCTGTTAACAAGCAGTTTGAATGCGTGTATCAATTACCATTACCATTCACCATTCCTTTCCATGCACCATTCTCTTTCATCAACATCGTCAATATATCATGAATACAAAGGTTTATTTTGGGTAACACAATTTTAACTGGTATTATTTAACAACATGATCTTAAATGATATTATATTAGATCATGAGTAATTTTTTCCATTCCTGGTCTTCATACGTGCTAATCAAGCTTATAGACGTTGTCATTTAATGTAGGTGTTTTAGTGCTTCAAAGTTAATTCAATACATTTGAAAACTTAATTTTGAAGTGCTTTTTTAAAGGGGTAAGAAGTTCTTAAAACAAATGAATCCACTTTGGGAGAAGGGAGACATTTTAAATCCATTTATTAAGTGATTATGCACTCTTAATTCAAATCTTTTGAAAATTATGAGAATCATAAAAATGAAAATGAAAATATTTGTCTTCATCTTAGGTATCAAGAAACTTTAAATAACATTAATAAAGAAAGTAAGAATTGAATTATAAGCTAATATAAATGAAGCTTTGGAACCTCTATTCATTATTTTACTTTTTAAAGAAGATTGGACCATCAATATTTCAATTTGATTTATTATTAATAGTAGTTTAAAAAAAATGGTTTATATTTGTAGTGCAAGATCACCAAACTCAATGACTTAACATTTCCATTTTTATCTTTCCTTTCCACTCTTCCCCACATCTTTACCTTTTTCAATCTTTGAAGTACAGGTAGAATAGGACACTTTAGCTATATAATATATTTTTATTGCATTCCATTGATAAATCTTCTTGGAATTTAAGAAATTCTTTTTTATGTATGTTTTCTCTTTTATAAGGGAATTGAAGCTAGTCATTGTGTGCAATAAATCATGGAAATGTTAGTCAATCACCATAATCCCTTACAAAATAGAGTCAATATTTAGTTATCTTGCAACACCTTATATTGTAGAGACTATTTCTAATGCTTTCTTTAAGAGAATAGAGTTAATATTTGATTATCTGCCAACATCAAGCTATAGTTTGGAGACTATCTCCAATGCTTTCTTTAAGAGATCTTGCAATTGTCTAGTATACATGTCTTAAAATTTGAGCTAACATTTAGCATGATTGTAAAATGATGGTGACATTTAGAATGTGTACTTTGACAATTTGTTTTCAATCTTAAACTATATTAAAATATCCCGTGTCCCTAAAGTAGAATAAAAAAATAGTGAATTCATCAAACTAGATAGTAGAAATACACAAATTGTAGAATAGACCTTATGTAAAATATATAGTTTAATTATCTATATAGTAGAGGTACACAAATTTACACTATTTATCTACATACATTTTAAATTGAACTAATAGAATTTTTCCTTTTATTTATAGTTTATTTTTATTTTTTTTAATACATATAGAACTCTTTAAAATATTTAATCTTACGACAGAAATTATTTTCTTCTATCTTTCTACCAAGAGTTCAAAAATTAATGAACTTCCACATGTAATAAAAAAATGAATAAAACTGAAAATACAATTTATGAAGAAACCCCATGGGGGCATTGATGTCATTCTATAAATAGGCCGACTATCTGTTATTTGTGACAGCACCTTTCAAACTTTCAGCATTGTTGGTGACTCCATGTTGTTAGTAGAAGCACATGCAGCCACAACATTAGTCATCTGTACCATATTTCTTTCATTTAAAATAGCTCATGAGGAGACAATGAAAATTATTTTCTCTCTTATTTATTTTTTCTGCTGTTCTATCATATTTTGTCTGACGTGAATACATTTCAACTTCTTTAATTAAGCTGATGCCATATAAATATATTTAAAAGGTGAATCAGGCTATACTTAATCAACTTTGTACACTAATTCACATATATTCACTATATTTTTCCTCATAAAAAGAGGAAATGATTGCATGTTACAAAGAAATTTAGAAAATCACGGTATTATATAAGATATCATAGAGGAATCAAATGACCACAGAATAGTTATGGGAATAGTTTTAGATAATAGAGTGTGTTTTTCATTATGTTTTGTTTTGTGAATAAATTTGTTAAATGATATGACTTAAAATAATGTATGATTATAAATAATAGATTAATATTTATTGATATATTATATTTATCTATAAGTTCATTAATATTCAAAAATATCATATTTAATCATGTAAGCATTTAGTTATTCAAAATTAACTCAATAAATTTGAAAACTTGATTTTGAAAAGCATGTATGATAAAAAAGGATAAGTAGACCAATGTAAAGAGGCACAAGCTAGCCAATATAAAATGCAAAGAGTTAATTTGAATTATCTTAAAATAGTATTAATCATGCAAGGTAGCTATAGAGCCCATGAGGTGGTAAAAGTGATTTAGATAGCGTAGAAGCAAAGTAGATAGGTAAGAAAATAACAAAAAAATAAAGGATAGATTGAGAATATAGGATGGTGATCCCTATATCACATAACCAAAGTTATTAGATGTATATTAATATTTATTCTAGGGAAAAGTTTAATTTTAGTTTCTTGATCAAATTTTTATATATAGTTATATGTATGATGTGCATATGTGTCTAAATATAGGTTTCTTTCTTTTATATATTCTTTTTTATGAGTAGCTGTGTGTAAGTTGGTATGCTTGTCTAATGCCTCTGAATGTTTTCATGCAATATAAATAAAATCTTTTCTTTTGTGTTGTTGTGTGTGTTTACACCACTTGTATTCGTGCATGAATTATAAAATCACAGAAAAAAAAACTACATCATAGCCTATATGTATTTTGCAGAGGAAGAAGACCATATCTCTTTGGAATTTCAACAAAGCTTATATGTATTTTGCAGATAATCATAAATAATGTGATTCTGTCACCGTGCAATATTTAGAGTCTAAAAGAAAAAGATTAATTAAGATTAGGCAAATTGTGTACATAATGGTAATTAAAGTAATACTACTACGGTGCACAATTTATAGTCAAAGTTAACTTGAGAACTATAAGTTTACGATATGAATAGGAAGTTGAACTTTTGTTGCAACATTCGAAGGAAATGTTGGGAAACAATAAAAAAATCACAATATGCTCAAAGATCTGTATGTTTGCATTATTCAAGTATTTTAAAATATATGTTTTAAATAATGAGATTAAAAAATTGTTCTTTGTTCCCCTTAATGAAACAAGTTTTGAATATTTTACACAGTATTTATGTGATAATATTTTTAATTTTATATAATACGAAATTATTTTTTCATATTAATATACGAATATATTTACATGTATTAGTTATTTTTATGATATTAATTTTTAATATTGGTATGTTCATATGTATTGGTTACTTAATGAGATTGGATCCTTATTTATATTAAGATTAGTTGATTAAAGAGTTAAGTTTTTTCAAATTTAAAGAAATGAAACTTTTTATATATTCAATTATCAGAGGAAAATTGTATTTCTTTGCTTCAAAATATGCATCAACATCAAATCTATTTGTTGGGGTATCCTTCTTAAATGTGGTTTAGTGTTTTTATTACTCTAATAGAATTATTTTTGTTTTAATCAATAGAGTCATCAAATAAACAATTGATGATTTTTAATACAAAAGATTTGTCGATTGAAATTTTGATGTGATAGATGCATTTGGAGAAATTGATCTACTGAGAATTGCCTCAAAATATATTACCAAAACACATAAATTTAAGTGATAGAGAAAGGATCTATGCACTTTCTCTATGCAAAGGTGCACTTTAGAAAGAAAGGAAAATGATTGCTATGAGTTCAAGAGATGTTTTGAATATAATATGTGCCAATAAAAATAACAAAAATGATGTATTGGAAAAACTAGAGAAGGATTACAAGGATGCAAATAGTTTCAAGTTGATCGATATAGAAGATAAAATCTAATGCACTAAATTATAGAAGGTAAAATGAATGTCAACATTCTCTTTATAATAAGACAACGAATCTCCCCAAATTAGAATTAATAATTACAATACTATTAAAAATTGAATCATGGCATTAGATAAAAACACTCAAATGCCCATTTATTTCACACCTATTATTTAATTTAAGAATACAACAACCCACATGTATATTTGAATCAAAAATAAGATTTTATTAGCCATAAACCATAAATAATGACTTAACCTCAATTTTTTTCTCCCAATACTAATTAAATTCCACTATTTATCTTTCAACTCACTAACCAAATTTTTTTGATTTTGAAACAACATAAATAAATTTGATTTTTACTATTAAAAAATCCAAAATATTATATCACATGTTCTTATTTAAAAACACATATAAAAAATAATCGTAATATTTGATACCTACAAAAAAATCATTCAATAGACAACATCTATTGATATCTATGTACATAAATGAAACTTCAGATAAAAATTAATCTAATAGTTTAATTAATATAAAACTCTACACAATCATTAAAAATTAAAAAAAATTATACAACTTTCTCTTATAAAATATAAGACCCAACCATGCGAATAAAAAAATATATTAAAATTTGTTTCACTTCATTTTGGTCTTTCTAAGTTCTCTAATTTGAGCTAAGAAAACTAGAGGTGTGTGCCTACTTCTTTCACTATCTTACTCACTCCTAGAGCTTAATATTTTCCAATTTTGAGAAGGATTTATATAGATCTTTCCAACTATACTATCAAATTGAGAAAACTCATAAGATTAGTAAATGAACCTTTAAATACAAAACTCTATTGTGAGTTGGAATGATTCCCCAAGGGATGGAGGCAATACTAATGATATTTATAAAATTATTTGGTGAATTTTTATTTTTATTTTTGAATGGAATAGATTGTAAGGAAGTGAACTTTTAAAATTGATTATTGAAATTATAAACTTTTTAAATATTTTATTATCTATAGATAAGTTTGAAGGAAAATATTAAACAGCATAAATTTTTTCCATCTCCATCTCAATAAGATGATTAACTCAAAGAATCTATGATTCTTTTCAATCTACAACTTTTCTACAAATTTTCTCTCCCAACTTTTCCACCTCGCCAACTCCCTTTATGATAATTTTTCTCTAATTTCAAAAGGAATTAGGAAGATATGGAATAAATAAATGAGTAATCTTATTCAATGATAAAAAATGCATTTATAATGCAACGATAAATAATTTAAATAAATATTAATCTTATTATTAGATATAACTCTTAGATCGTAACAAATATAAAATAACTAACATTCTTCTTATTATATTGTTCCGTACAAAAATACTCATGAAATCACAAATCTCACTTTTTATTGTTCCTACAAAAAAATACCCATGAAATCACAAATGTTACTTTATCAATGGACAAAGATAACCTTGAACATCCAAACATAACTATTGGAAGATCCATTTCCTACATCAATGAACTCCTCTACAAGATACAAGCAATTGTTTTAATGTTTTGGAATTCATTTTATTCCTTTCAAATGATTTTACTTCAATACAATCTGCATAATGCTTACAAGTTCTTTTGCTTCATTGATTGTATCATCAACCTTGTAATTATTAACCAAACTCAGCACAAATCTACTACTGTGAGATTTCACCTCAATAACTAGCACAGCACAAATCTACTACTGTGAGATTTCACCTCAATAACTACTACACCCATATATGTATCATACTTGCTGAGACGTCTCATGGTATACTTGAAGATTATTAGATTTAACATATCCGATCTCTTAAATGTTTCTGTCAAGAGAGGTAGCTACTTGTTTCAACACTTAAATTATTTTTTATTAAAACGATGCCCAAGATTCCAAATATCTGCAAATCCATCCGCAGTGATTTCGTCGACATATAAACTATCTAAAACACTAATTTCTAATCTCCAAAAGAAAAACAAAACTCCTCATATTTTAGTACTCGCCCCCCAAAAAACAAAAGTCCTTATATCTCCTATTAAAATTTTAGCCAATAGCACATAATGCAAAGTTAATCAAGAATTTAACACCACATCAAACTGTAATGAATTTACGAGGATTGGTGACAAGAATACACCACGGAGCCATCAATTCTTCTGTGGTCCTGAGGAAAAAGAAACAAACATTCCAAGAAAATACATGGTTCTCCTTGGCCTTGGAAGATTTATATCTTAGATTCTTTGTTCTTTAATGATATGACAGTCATAGAAGGAGAAAACTGTGCATAGCTATCTGGTTAGCTATCTTAGTACCATTTTGAAAATGGTACTGATCAGACAACTATTTGAATATATATATGGTATTCTTGATAAGACGATGACGCCTAGAGATTGTGGGATGATAGACAAGGTGGGAATGTGGTCAATGCCATCCCTAATGGCTTCTACAGATACTGATAATCCCGAAATATTGACATTTTTCTTGGCTGACAGAGAAAAAATAGTGTTACATTTTATCAATTCTAGAGATCTCGCCAATTGTGTAAAGGAAGTCATTCTTCTTATGTGTAACTTACTCTTATAGACCCTATTTAATTTGTATGGTAGAATTTGATAACTATATATCAATTATTCATCACCTTATTTTCCTTTATCAAGTTTCCATTCATCTTCTATAACCATCTCAAAATTTATATGTATTAATTCTTCACTTAATACCATCTTAAGTTACTTGTTATCACATTTATGCTTGTTAATATGATCTCTATAATATCAATTTACCATATATATATAAATTTATTATCCTCATCATCAAACTAATTAATTATCGCAACCTACACATATTATTCCAATTCTCCATGTTATAAATCATCACAGATGAAAATTTAAAATTACCCTCCAACAAATAGACCTTTAGTGATTTCCTTTCATGACTAATAATAAATTATTTTTATCTGTAATTCACAAACAGAGTTATGCCTTCCTATCATATCACTAATTCAACACCATTCAAAAATACCTCATTCACATGTACTCCATTAACTATCAATCTCACTCAAGATTTTCTTATAAAAAAATAATTATTACCATGCAAAATTATTTACTCCATCAAAGAATCCCCTATCATTATTTACAATCACATGTCATTCTATAAGCCATTATCTATCTCTGTTAGGAAAAAATTCAAATGCATAATGAAATGAGATACAACATGAATAAAGATCAATCTACAAAAGTAATCCTCATGAATAATATATAATCCATGACATCCAAGGAAATTTAATATTCTACAAAGATCATACCTATGATAAAGGAATCCAAAATGATCCTCTCATTCAACTCTATACCATCTATTATCATAAAGTTGAACTTGGTCCTATTCATTTTCCACCAACCTTCATTTTCCAATATGAGATAGATGTATCCCTTAGACAAATAGACCATCATATAAATGATATAGATCAGCCCATATATAGTGATAAATAATCTAATATGGTTCACATAACATTTCAAATTAATTGTCTAATAATTAGCATGAACAAGGATGAAGATCCAATATCATATCAATTAGGATCATCTTGTTCTTTCAAAGAAGGCTTTCCTTGAAAAGAGAAGGATTTTATTTATATAGTGATCCTAAAACGTTAGTCCTTATAAATAGGCCACTATTGGAATATCATCACACCAATATCTACACTAGCACCATTAATTGAACTAGAACTAATAATAATATTTTTAAAGGTTCCAACATTGAAAAATAAATGATAGAAAATGTCTAAAATAATTGTAATGAGAAAAGTTGTCCACTAGTAAAAATCATTTGTATGACACCTTAGAGTAATCAAAATTATCGAAACATTAAAAAAATGCACCATGCATGAGAATCAAAAGAAGAAATAAAAATGAAGAGAAATAATTCATATAATGGTGAAAACTATTCTTACAACATTTTAGATAAGTACCATAATGAAAATCTCGTAAACAAATATCATGTGTAAGTAATTATCTTTGTGTACCATAGAACTCGGGGGAAAGTTATCTCATCCATCATGCATTTTGTCATGACATTAAAACCTATAATGCCTCGCCAGGAAACCCCGAAGGGATTAAGCCAAAACACAAGAATAGAGTGCAATAATTTTTTTTTTAAAGATAAACACAACATTAAGATACAACGAGATATAGAAGATTTAGATTACATAGTGGAAGACATCAACTAACACCTAAAAAGTTTCCCAACATGATTACTTAATTACACATTTAACTTAACTCACACCATTAATCCAATAAGCTAATTATCTTAAAAGACGAGATAATTCTTAAACAAGGATAATTTCTTTATGAGTTGACAAAGATATAAAACACACGGTAATGTTTATCCATTATGATTCATTCATACCTTACATTCAAAATTTTCATTAAAATTTAAGCCATGCATCTAATTTAATAACACACTTTAATTTCATCATAAACTTATGAGATCTTTCCATGCATACTTAATTTCCTTTACAACAACTAAATTGATTACATTACTCTTAGTTACATTCTTTCATGATACAATTTACTGCATTTTAAAGGACGATTACATACATGCATCTAAGATTAATTCCATCTTATCCACTTATACATTCTATCAAAATGTCGATTCATACATGCTAACACTAAACATGAAACATAAGAATAAAAGCATCACATAGCACCAAAATGATCTCAGAGTTCACCCATAAAGGGCTACATCTCCGGGTCTGCTCAACTGCAAGACCCCTCTGATAATTAATTAAGTTAAGAATACATGAGGTTCTCATAATTTACAATCATGACATCAAGGTGAAACATAATCAATATACAAACGACCACATCGGTCAATAAATACATAAATGATCCCTGAAAAGGAAAGGATCCTACTGAACATAATCGAAGCTAATACAAAGGTTCAACTGAGCATCCACAAGACGGAGTCATCACCACCAAGGTCTAACATGAAACCAGGCACTCACAAGGCATAAGCAACAGGACGACCCACAAACATGCTCCTATCTAGACAATACAACCACACACTAGTGAATGTAGGGACAAGTATCATCACACAACCTGGTACGGTTACCATGGCAAGTCTTCATAGGTTCCAGCCCCATACACTGGGTTTCCTTGGCCACCTAGTCCAACCTCCGGCCCATCCAAGCCTCATGTGGACCCACACATCCTTTCATGAAGACAAGGATGATGTTTTGCTATTTCAGGCCTTCTCATAGCATGTCGAGTCTGTGTTAGCACTCATCTCATGTTTGAGGCACGATTATCTTACTTAGAGACTAACATTCTAGTCTACTGTTAGGTTATCACTTATTAGACTCACTTTCGATACGATTATCTTACTTAGAGACTAACATTCTAGTCTATTGTTAGGTTATCACTTATTAGACTCACTTTCGATGGGTTACCCAGCAGCCACTTTGGGTGCGGCCCCCAATCGAAAGCCACTTTCCCATACGACACTAGACTTATACTCAAGCGAACTCAAAAACCAAGGAATAAAAATGGTCAAGCAAATGGAGTTCAAAATGGAGGGAACAACCATTTGGTCAAACATGATTGAAGGTACACTCATTGACGGTGCTCTAACCAGAGACCTGACCAACTATGGTCAACCACGAATCATCATTCGACACCCACATAAAGGATATGACCAATACAACACCACAACAAAATAACAGTCAACTCGAGACCGAGGACAGAAATAGGTACCCAAATCAATCCATACGACAGGGTCCAATCAAACAAAGCAAGGCTTGCCATTACTTAAGCAAAAGTGAATATAAAAATTAAACTCGCATAGGCAATAACCAGAGGATACAATTTTTTCCAAAATGATTTAAACATTAAACGTCGATCAAGTTTCCTAAATGATCTAAGTTTTCCCAAAATACACTAACAGGAAAACATCATTGCAAGGTGAATACAATACCACAATTTGCAATAGTACCATTGTCTATTTCTCAAACAGAGGAAAAATATAATTAAACCATTCATTCTACTAAATGAGAATATCAGTAACTTAACAATTTTCCCAAATCATACTTAATTAAATTTCCAAAAGCATATCGTTTAAATTCATAATGTCCAATG
Organism: Cryptomeria japonica; assembly: GCF_030272615.1. Classification (NCBI taxonomy): domain Eukaryota; kingdom Viridiplantae; phylum Streptophyta; class Pinopsida; order Cupressales; family Cupressaceae; genus Cryptomeria; species Cryptomeria japonica. Next base: position 723,927,148 of record NC_081414.1, read on the forward strand.
ATTAAATATTCATTTCTAACATTTCCAGATGGCCAATAACATTCAAATCTTCAAATAATATATACTTTATCTCAAAAATTTATCCAATTTAAACAATATTGTTTCTTTTTCCAAAAAGATGCTTCTCTAATAATACAGGTCCAAAAGGATTAAATATTAATTCATATATATTTATTAACTCATGGTTAATAAAATATACACAATTAATAATTAACAATGCATAATAATCCAATTAAATATTAATTAAAAAATATATATATATATTAATTTTCATTAATAAAATACATATTATTAATAATTTAATAATGTACAACTTCCACATTAAATATTAATTAACATATATATATATATATATATATCTATTTCCATTAGTAAATATATATTAATATTAATTAATAATTAATTAAAAATTTTATATAAAAAAATACTTTTAAATAATAAATTTAGTTATTTATTTATTTTAAACTAAAAAAAAAAATTAAAAAAAATACAAAAACAAGGGAGGGTGGCGAGGTGGCCGGGCCCACCTCCCTAACACGGGGGTTGGGTGTGCAAACCCCAGTCGTGGGTGACCCTAACCGCAAACGGCGCCACCGCGGGGGTCGCAGGTCTCGCGGTGCCTACGCGGCCACTGTGGGGGTCGCCGCTCCTTGCAGCCGCCGCGGGGGTCACAGTGAGCTGCGGCCACCGCCGTGGTGCGGCCTGCGCAGGGGGAGGAGGCAGGTAGAGCTTCGCTCCCCTCTCTCCAAACCCCAAAATAATATTTATTTATTTATTTCACAATACAAATTTGTTATTTTGTTAAAACAAATTCGATAGAATATACATATTTTTATTTTTTGATTTTCTTTTCAAAACACAAACACCCATTTGCTTAAAGCAGTCTCATAATGGGACTTAAAATAAAAATTCGTAGCAAGAAGAGATTTTCTAAAATTGAAGGAATTTGTGGAATTACCATCCAAATAAATAATCCTTTTGGGCATAAGAAAACTCATTTTTCAAGCAAGGATTTAAGCAATAAGCCAATATCAACTAATTTCCACAATGATTCACAACCTTGAGGCAATCAATGGAGAAATTAAAACAAAATAGCATGAAGAACATCCAATGTCCATTTTAAAAAAAAATTTAAACAATAACTAATTGGTAACCAAAATTCCTACCTCAATAAGCATTCCTAGAAAGGATCTGATGAAGAGCCCCAACCTGCAGCTCAAGAAATCCTTCCAAAATCCCCAAATCTTTCATCCCAAAATATTTTCCCAAAAATATATTTTTTCTCCAAAAAAATTCAATCACCCATATTTTCCAAAAGTCTAGGTTATAAGGGAAAAGTTTGACCAGAATTTTATTTTTGGAATTAAAATTTTTATTTAAAATAATTCACAAAAATCATTCTTTTCCAACTATATCAATAAATTAAATTGCTTTTCAATTTAAAATCGATTTTTCCAATAACTGAATTTAACCTTTCTATTTAAAAATCCAACAAAATACACTTAATTCCATTGCAATTAAATTCAAAACTTTCCTTTTCTAACATCATAAGCATATTAAATTTACATTAAAATTAACCGTTTAATTGAACTTGCTCCTACACTGAATTGAGCACTTCAATTAACGATTAAATCACATAAAGTAAACCTGTGTAATCTAGTCCATTAATCTTTAATGCACAAACACATATTTGATCAAATTAAATACTAAGGACTAATTGCTCCATTTAATCGTACACACCAAACATGCAACCCAAGAAGCCAAACGGACAGACAACCCGAAAACCCAACCAAAGGGAATACCAACGACGACTGACGACGCTCACTTGAACATGACTATGGATAAATGAGGATCTCATGACCACCTAATCCAACTCTAGGGATAAAAGAGGTACACTCAAACCTGCAATTCCAGGTGAAGACGAACCTCACACTCATGCGGCATTGTACCTGAAATCTCCTGCAACCAAGAGTCATACATGCATACATATATAAACTTAATGAAAGTGTTAGCCCGAGATAATAACACGAAATAGGAGAATTAATATCCTACATACAAATTGGTGCAAAAATCACATTAACAACTATGCACTAAATCAAAACATCTCACTATAATCATTATATTATGATAAACTAACCAAGGTCAAACCGAGATTAGAAATTAATTAGGGCAGGGGTACTACATTGTTCCCCCCTAGGTTCCGACTTACTCCTGGAAGTCATAAGGCTAGATAGAGAACATGTCGCATGCATTAGCCCTGAAACTCATTCAACAAATATCAAATTGCACATAGGAATCTTTCCATAATTAATTGAAACATTATTGCTAATTCCTCTATGAATGCCATTACCCATTGGCAAGATACATCTAAATACATATGTTTCTTATAACATTCTAGGAATTATCCACAACCATAGCAGAGAAACAAGAATTTTCTCCCTTTCATTACACCAAGTTAATGCATTACAAACAGGTAAGCAACAATTACCATACTCCTCTATAAAACATGACAAGGAAACATGCCATCAGGATCAATTTCCTTTACCAAACATCTTTTTCACAAAATTTAATCACATAGAACTAGCTTCAAAATTTTTATTTCTACAACCAAGTTACCTTCCATGAAACAAGTGCAACAAAAATAACTCAATTGCTTACACTTGCCAGGCACACAAAAACCTTTCCAATGACTATGTCCCATAACATAGTGACAAGTTAACACAATTTACTCCATGATACACATAAAACAATCCACATAACTCGAATGCATAACTGAAAAGGCCACATGTGAGCATGTCTAATGCTCGGTCAAAGATAACATTCACGATCAACATCTCTATGCCTGATCTCAGAACAATAATATGATCATAAATATCCAATAACTCACTCAAAGGCTTGATGGTGCTAGGATACACCATAGCGGTGCTACCTTCCATACAAGACCTTCGTGAACATCCCTTGTTGAGTAAGGTGGTTAGCCTCCAAGAGATAATCACCACACATAGGTAGGTAATGGATCCTAGCTGCATCACAGCCTCACATACCCCCATCCTCAAGGTTCCTTACGTCTACTTCCTCGTACACACTCTACCAAGTCCGTCACATACGTCCTTGGAGAGGAATTCCACATTTCAACACAAGACCAGCATATGAAAACAATAAGGATAAGTTAGTTTAGCCACCAAAGTACAGACAAATAAAGGTAATAAATCATCAATTCCAATAGTAAGGCAAGAAAATAATCCGGAATCGCAACACCAAATCAAGAGTGCAAAAGATCACAAGATCATGGCTAAACCTTCAAAGTTAAAGTAAAATAAATTGCTGGTCCCCAAAGAAATATAAAGAATATCACAACTGCACATAACATCACTATGTGACTAGCATCTAGCCACCAACGAGGAAGGAAGGAACAATCATCTAGCTATTGTAGTAGCTCTTCATGTGGTGTGACATAGTCACACTACCCACATGGCATGGTGGTGTGCACCTCGACATCACCCCGCATCACGTTGTCACACGGCATGGCAATACTCCAAGCAGAGAAAACACGCAATGGACGTATCCTGCATGGTAGTGTACCTCATGGAAACAAGCACGCGTAGGTCACGTCCCGCATAGCGACGTATCTAGAAGGATACTCACTGTAGCCAGAGGTATACATGACTAGGGTCCACCCACATGCCCACCAACACATACTAACTGGTAGCTCATGTGGATAAACCTACCTTTCATGAAGACAAGGCAAAGGATCCTCCAAAATGCACCATCACTATGCACAAGAAATGCCATCAAAATGCTCAAATAAAGGAAGGAATAGGCTACCACACATAAACCTACAAATAGATTCATCAAAAGGGAAAGTATTGAGTACACCTTTGATACAGTTTTATAGTATAACTATATCATTCCTTGAAATAGAGAAGCTAAAGTCGCTTTGTGTCGACATTACTCATACGCCGATCCATACTATTTAAGGAATGGTGACTTTGAATACTACCCCTAACATACTGAATTACCCACAACCTGAGGTTTGGTACTCGGTAGGGAAACAAATAAGCAACATCACATAAACAGTATGGTTTCCCATACTCATAAGCAACATATCCTCCATGGTTGATTACTTCACCAAGCCATGGGCACATATAATAAGTACTGGTTACTTACAATACACACGAATACACCAGTATTGGTTGAGTCACATTTACGAGGAGTACTTTTCAGTACGCTATCATCTACACAAGGAAGATTTTAATAATGCTTCTGACATGAATAACTGAATCAAGTTTATTCTAGATTTAGGTACTGAAATTATCAACAGTTCAAAATTACATAAGGAATTAACATCATTCCTAGATCTTTCTTGAATTACATTAAGCGTTCGAAACCACATTACTAACTATGCAAATTTCTTTTCCAAAGAAGACTTTCATCTTTCAATATGAAGCCAAAATGCAACAATACAATTTCACATGTTTTATAAACATTCTATTTAAATCAATGCATTCTTCATAGCATTTCTAAAAATCTTATGATTAGGCAAAGAGAAGGGAAAGAGAGTTTGATAACCAAACTATTTCCTACAAAGACACAAGATCAATCAAGATCACACTATATACTAAAATTTCTCACTATAAGCCTATCATTAATGGCATGGTTTTCATTTCGCTACCATTTTAGAAGGATGCCAAATAGCCTAACATGACATTTCCAATCATTATGGTTGCAATGGAATGTTCTAGTTTTCCAAACAATAAAGATCAAAATAGGCAATCTTTCGATAATACAAGACCTCTTGAGAACACTCACTATAATAATACAATACAGACACATGTCATAATTTGCAACCTATCATTGAAAATCAAATTACGATCAGAAGGTAAGCAAGGAGTTATCACCAAAATAATACATATTAATGCATACACATCAAACAAGCTTTTCATTTGCACTTTCTAAACATAATAAGGTAATTACATATACCCAAAAGCAAGTTCAATGGAGCATTGTAAAATAGATCCTCAATTAAACTGGTTTAATGAAACACATAAAACAATCTTTTGTGGAACACATTAATACCCTCTCGAAGCTAATATAACATGTTCCCCTTTTATACTTCTTTTACAAGCAAAGTAGTTTCACATAACAGCTATTCGCATATTAATGCACATTACATAAGATGGAATTTGATTATGTTACTCCTACAATACACAAGGAGAATTCTTTAATACAACATATAGTTTTCTCCCAATAACCAAAATGAACTTTCAACCCAAAGCCCTTTTATAATCTAAAACACAGAAGCATCATAAGGTTCACACAAGGGTCCAAGAAGTCACAACCTTTCTCTTGCAAAAAGAAACCTCATATAAGAGATAATTACACATACCCCAACCATATTAATTTCTAGAGAGAGAGAGGAATGGTCATAATCATTCAATTTTCTACAAAATAAGCATTCCATATTTGCCATACTAGTCCTTCAAGTGGAAAACACTAAGCTAGATCATAATCTTAAACAAGCACATTTCGCACTTTCAGATTCCAAACAAGCATTGGCCAACCCAAAAGGATTACTCTAAAGAGTACAACACTCAATAAAGAAGGTACATATGACTCTCTTTCATAATCCGAGTAATCGTAGGCCAAGACATTGATAAGCACATAAAGCACATATAATCACTCAAAACACCCACATCAAGAAGGTGAAAACAAGGTGTGAACACACACGTTACACACAAGTTAAGGTCTGCTCAATCACTCACATACAAAAGGGAGGACAAGCATACACATAAGGTTGATACACCTCACATCAACTAAGGGAACATGCAACACTAGAGATCCCAGTATTTGCAACATGGGCTCTGATACCAAATGTAATGCCCATCAGGAAACCCCAAAGGGATTAAGCCAAAACACAAGAATAGAGTGCAATAATTTTTTTTTTAAAGATAAACACAACATTAAGATACAACGAGATATAGAAGATTTAGATTACATAGGGGAAGACATCAACTAACACCTAAAGAGTTTCCCAATGTGATTACTTAATTACACATTTAACTTAACTCACACAATTAATCCAATAAGCTGATTATCTTAAAAGATGAGATAATTCTTAAACAAGGATAATTTCTTTTTGAGTTGACAAAGATATAGTTGACAAAGATATAAACCACATGCTAATGTTGATCCATTATGATTTGTTCATACCTTACATTCAAACTTTTCATTAAAATTTGAGCCATGCATCTAATTTAATAACACACTTTAATTTCATCATAAACTTATGAGATCTTTCCATGCATACTTAATTTCCTTTACAACAATTGAATAGATTCCATTACTCTAAGTTACATTCTTTCATGATACAATTTACTGCATTTTAAAACACAATTGCATACATGCATCTAAGATTAATTCCATCTTATCCACTTATACATTCTATCAAAATGTCGATTCATACATGCTAACACTAAACATGAAACATAAGAATAAAAGAATCACATAACACCAAAATGATCTCGGAGTTCACCCGTAAAGGGCTACATCTCTGGGTCTGCTCAACTACAAGACCCCTCTGATAGTTAATTAAGTTAAGAATACATGAGGTTCTAATAATTTACAATCATACCATCAAGGTGAAACATAATCAATATACAAACGACCACATCGGTCAATAAATACATAAACGATCCCTGAAAAGGAGAGGATCCTACTAAACATAATCAAAGCTAATACAAAGGTTCAACTGAGCATCCACAAGACGGAGTCATCACTACCAAGTTCTAACATGAAACCAAGTACTCACAAAGCATAAGCAACAAGACGACCCACAAACCTGCTCTTATTTGGACAATACAACCACACACTAGCAAATGTAGGGACAAGTGTCATCACAGAACCTAGTACGGTCACCATGGCAGGTCTTCATAGGTTCTGGCCCCATACATTGGGTTGCCCTGGCCACCTAGTCCAACCTCCGGCCCATCCAAGCCTCATGTGGACCCACACATCCTTTCATGAAGACAAGGATGATGGTTTGCCATTTCAGGCCTTCTCACAGCATGTCGAGTCTATGTTAGCACTCGTGCCATGTGTGAGGCACAATTATCTTACTTAGAGATTAACATTCTAATATATTGTTAGGTTATCACTTATTAGACTCACTTTCGATGGGTTACCCAGCAGCCACTTTGGGTGCAGCCCCCAATCGAAAGCCACTTTCCCATACAACACTAGACTTATACTCAAGCGAACTCAAAAACCAAGGAATACACATGGTCAAGCAAATGGAGTTCAAAGTGGAGGGAACAACCATTTGGTCAAACATGACTCAAAAGAGGTACACTTACTGATGGTACTCTAACCAGAGACCTGACCAACTATGGTCAACCATGAATCATCATTCGACACCCACATAAAGGATATGACCAATACAACACCACAACAAAATAACAGTCAACTTGAGACCGAGGACAGAAACAGGTACCCAAATCAATCCATACGACAGGGTCCAATCAAACAAAGCAAGGCGATCCATTACTTAAGCAAAAGCGAATACAAAAATTAAACTCACATAGGCAATAACAAGAGGATACAATCTTTTCCGAATTGATTTAAACATTAAACGTCGATCAAGTTTTCTAAATGATCTAAGTTCTCCCAAAATACACTAATAGGAAAACATCATTGCAAGGTGAATACAATACCACAATTTGCAATAGTACCATTGTCTATTTCTCAAACAGAGGAATTAAACCATTCATTTTACTAAATGAGAATATCAGTAACTTAACAATTTTCCCAAATCATACTTAATTAAATTTCCAAAAGCATATCATTTAAATTCATAATGTCCAATGATTAAATATTCATTTTTAACATTTCCATATGGCCAATAACATTCAAATCTTCAAATAATATATACTTTATCTCAAAAATTTATTGAATTTAAATAATATTCTTTCTTTTTCCAAAAAGATGCTTCTCTAATATTACAGGTCCAAAAGGATTAAATATTAATTCATATATATTTATTAACTCACGGTTAATAAAATATACACAATTAATAATTAACAATGCATAATAATCCAATTAAATATTAATTAATATATATATATATATATATATTAATTTTCAGTAATAAAATACATATTATTAATAATTTAATAATGTACAACTTCCACATTAAATATTAATTAACATATATATATCTATTTCCATTAGTAAATATATATTAATATTAATTAATGATTAATTAAAAACTTTATATAAAAAAAATACTTTTAAATAATAAATTTATTTATTTATTTATTTTTAAACTAAAGAAAAATAATTAAAAAAAATACAAAAACAATGGAGGGCGGCAAGGTGGTCCGACCCACCTCCCTAACATAGGGGTTAGGCGGCCAAACCCTAGCCGCGGGTGGCCCTAACCGCAGGCAGTGCCACCGCGGGGGTTGCAGGTCCCATGGTGCCTACGGGGTCGCCACTCGCTGCGGCCACTACGGGGGTCGCAGTGTCCTACGGCCACCGCGGGGGTCGCAATGACTGCGGCCACCGCGGGGGTCACAGTGACTTGCGGCCACCGTCATGGTGCAACCTGCGTAGGGGGAGGAGGCGGGTAGAGCTCCACTCCCTGCTCTCCAAACCCCAAAATAATATTGATTTATTTATTTCACAATACAAATTGATTATTTTGTTAAAACAAATTCGATAGAATATACATATTTTTTCTTTTTTGATTTTCTTTTCAAAACACAAACACCCATTTGCTTAAAATAGTCTCATAATGGGACTTAAAATAAAAATTCCCAGCAAGAAGAGGTTTTCTAAAATTGAAGGAATTTGTGGAATTACCATCCTAATAAATAATCCTTTTGGGCATAAGAAAACTCATTTTTCAAGCAAGGGTTTAAGCAATAAGCCAATATCAACTAATTTCCACAATGCTTCATAATCTTGAGGCAATCAATGGAGAAATTAAAACCAAATAGCATGAAGAACATCCAATGCCCATTTTAAAAAAAATTTAAACAATAAATAGTTGGTAACCAGAATTCATACCTCAATAAGCATTCCTGGAAATGATCTGATGAAGAACCCCAACCTGCAGCTCAAGAAATCCTTCCAAAATCCCCAAATCTTTCATCCCAAAATATTTTCCCAAAAATATATTTTTTCTCCAAAAAAATTCAATCCCCCATATTTTCCAAAAGTCTAAGTTATAAGGGAAAAGTTTGACCAAATTTTTTTTTTTGCAATTAAAATTTTTATTTAAAATAATTCACAAAAATCATTCTTTTCCAACTATATCAATAAATTAAATTGCTTTTCAATTTAAAATCAATTTTTCCAAATAACTGAATTTAACCTTTCTATTTAAAAAGCCAACAGAATACACTTAATTCCATTGCAATTAAATTCAAAACTTTCCTTTTCTAACAACATAAGCATATTAAATTTACATTAAAATTAACCGTTTAATTGAACTTGCTCCTAAACTGAATCGAGCACTTCAATTAATGATTAAATCACATAAAGAAATCTTGTTTAATCTAGTCCATTAATCTTTAATGCACAAACACATATTTGATCAAATTAAATACTAAGGACTAATTGCTCCATTTAATCATACACACCAAACATGCAACCCAAGAAGCCAAATGGACAGAGGACTCGCAAACCCAACCAAAGGGAATACCAACGACGACTGACGATGCTCACTTGAGCACGACTATGGTTAAACGGGGATCTCACGACCACCTAATTTAACTCTAGGGATAAAAGAGGTACACTCAAACCTGCAATTCCAAGTGAAGACGAACCTTGCACTCATGCGGCACTGTACCTGAAATCTCCTGTAACCAAGAGTCATACATGCAGACATATATAAACTTAATGAAAGCGTTAGCCCAAGATAATAACACGAAATAGGAGAATTACTATCCTGCATACAAATTGGTGTAAAAACTACATTAGCAGTTATGCACTAAATCAAAACATCTGACTATAATCATTATATTATGATAAACTAACCAATGTCAAACTGAGATTAGAAATTGAGTAGGGCAGGGGTACTACAAAACCTATCCAGTCAAAATATTTTCAATTCATCTTCTTGATGTGCCCTAATCTTGATAACAACTAAGGAACAAATTTAAACTAGGCTTTTCCAAATTTTTGACATGTCTGTTATTTTTCCTCACACTACATATTGTTACACTCTTTCATACATAGCACTATCCAAACTTGTCTCTTCTAAAGAGAAAAATTATATGTATGTGACATAATCCGTGGGGGACACATTCTAAATAATCCATCCAATAATATTCATATCTTGTATCTTAATCATCCTATCATGCTCTACCTAAGAAATATTTAACCTTTTGATCCATCCCTTACCATTGGTTCCAATCTTCCAATCCACCTATCCAAATCTTCCCATAATCTAGGGAATTCCAAATATAAACAATTCAAAAACAAGAATCCTAATCCATGGAATCTTACTATGCAGTCTAGTGCATCACTCAAAATATATATTTATTTTGTTCCTAGACTTAATATAAATCTTTATCTATTTTATTATAATTATCATCACAGAAATATATCATTCCAAATACATTTTTTTTTGTGTCCTTTCCATGTCATCATCATCATCATCATCATCATCATCATCATCATCATCATCATCATCATCATCATCATCATCATCATCATCATCATCATCATCATCATCATCGTCATCGTCTTCATGCTCGTCTTCATTGTTGACATCATCATTGTCACCACTATCATCATTGTTGTCGTTGTGATCATTGTCATCATCATAGTCATTGTTGTTGTCATCGTCATCACTATCAATATATCAGTTAATAAAAATTGATATTGATTAGGGGAGAAAACATGTTTTTCTTTGCATTTTTGTACACACTTCCTTGTTTGCTTGTGTGTTCTTTCCATTAACCTATATTTTCATAGTACTTCTAGTATATTAGCACAACAATATTAAGGTTTTTTGTATTGTGGTTTTGAATAAAATATGCTTGCAAGTGACTTTTTATTTTTGAGTTATTCCATGCATTAGATATGTAGAAAATTCTACATCTTTGGGGATTATGCTCAAAGGAATTGATAGAAAAGTGTCAAAGAAGAGGTGATGGAGCGATTAAAAGTGAGGAAGAACCAAACATCTATATTTTCAGTATTTTATCTTTGTTTCAGTGTTTTATATTTTCGAAGGCCTTCAGAGCGAAATTTGAGGTTGAAAGTGTCGTAAGTGGTTGTAGATTTCAAGCATTGAGAGAAAAGTTATGATCCTTCTAATTTGAGACCAATTAGTTGCTTCTAGCAGAGAGGAGGTACAAGCATGCCATGTGTCAACACGACACTGTTTTTAGAAAGTACACGACTTCTTATTCTCCCAAAGGCAGGTGAGAATTCCATGTGTTAGCACCATAGGGTTTTTAAAGGTAGAAGGAAAGGAAGGCTCTAAAAGTTCCACCAACGCTTCACATGTCCAGGACACAAGAGAGTAGAAAAGGAAGAAGGGGAAGCTCACAGTTAAGGCAAAAAAAGCCACTTGTTAGTAGGATAGAACCTTGAGGTGGTTTTTAGCCTGGTAAAATACTAAAAGCCCATCATTGGTTATTGTAAGAGGGGAAAGGTGTTGGGATATGCCACGTGACAAAGTAAAAGGTGCGAATGCAAATAAAATGAGAAGCCTGCATGATCAAGTGGTTGCAACTAGAAAAGAGAATTTGCACGTGGCATTCATGTCGAGTGTATGAAAGGGAAAATATGATGCAGGGGTCATTTCAATCTCGACATTTGCAATGACCTCCATGATGACAATGGACAAATAGTGGGTATGTAGAAACTTGTTTAGTTACAATCACAATCTTAGATCACAAATTTTCTCTTTATAAAAGCCTATGGGCACATTGTAAAGGAGGAACTTCCCAATTTTTTTACCAATTTTTGAAAGAAGAAGATCAGTTAGAAAATAGCTATGAATTCATATTAGACCTTACCATTGTAATTCAATCAATTGATAGAAAGGAAAACATATTGGATTGTGCCTAGTTTGTCTCTGTTGTATGTTTATTTATGTTTAATTTTATGGATGAATTTACAACTTTGTGTCCTCTCAAATGAATGTAGCAATTAATTGTTATGGTTTTCAGCTTTTATTATTTCATCACAGATGCATGGGTTGTTGAATCATGTTTTTAATTTTTCAATCCTCTATAATAATTTATGATTTGAGGTTATACTATGCCATTTTGGTAAGAAAAATTCGTAGGGAATAATTGTTTTAGCAAGAAAATAGGAACACCCCTTTTGAGCCTTAGTGGGTGCTTCTCATGGAAAGATCTGAATATTTTTCCCTATGTTTGTGTCACTTTGTGGATTCCATTCTCTTTCCAACAATGAAGAGTCTGTGGCATTTTTGGTCAATCTTTTGGGATCATCTGTTCCTATTATTTCTAAAGGGGATTTAAAGTGTTGTAAAAGATTTGGTGTATCACCTTAGATTAGGTTTTCTTATGTTTATTTCCTCTTTCCCTTTACATACTCTATGAAATATGAAGAGTCAGCTTCTAAAATCGTGGAGGTTGTTTAATAGGTCGCATTTGGTCCCACACCTGTGAACTTCCCGAACTACCCTTGAAAATTGACAAAGGCCGATTTTGGGGATCAACAAGATACATTGCCACCTTGGTCTTATATAACCTACTACATAACATTCATTGCTATATAAAATAAAGGTTTCAAACTCAAAGTTAGAATAACACATCATCATTACTATCATGTTTCTTATCATTCTTTAATTGTTTTCATTTTAATTGAAATTTGTATAAAAGTCATCGAAATCATAAACCATTTCCTTTACCTTTTCCTCTAGTTTTTCTTCTTGCTTTCCTAGGAGCAATTAAGTGTTCTTGAAACTTGTGCTCATGTATGAGTTTCATAACTCATTGTTTGGAATCCAATATCCCTATGAGAAGAAGGTATAGAATCATGGATTCTAGTGGTATAAATACTAATGTTGTTGAGCCTAAGTTGATTATTAACTTTTTCCCACCTAGTATTTTAGGTGGATCATGCTCTCTTAATCCAAGAACTACCTTGTCTAACATTGTTGAGAATCATTTTTCTCATGGTTCTCATGGTAAGGATGAATCTTAAACACAAATTTATAATTAATAATTGCGGAAAAATGACAAGAAATTAGAATATATTATATAATTTGCGAGTCGAGAATACTTGGCTAGAGAGGTAGTCCCCTCGATTAAAGGTTTAAGGAAGTTGATTCAAAATTATGAACATCACATGTAATTTTTACGTAGAATAGGTGTCATAGTGGATGTTAACACCATAAAATTGGTTAGTTGCAGGGAAGTGCTTCAACATTAGACTTCTCCAAACCAAGTTGAGATATCCATGCCTATTCATACAACAATAGCCAATGTTCCTATATACACATCTTTCATCATGACTACTAATACTCAAAATGGTAATTCTATCTATGTTGGTAGTGGGGATAATCCTATAGCTAAATATGATTTTGTTCCACTTTCAACTAATCTGCCTTTTGTTTCTCAAAACATTCACCAACCATCTCCTCCAGCTATCTACCATAATATTTCACCTACCTACCATGGTATACCTTCAAATCCTCTATCATAATCAAAAATTTCTCAATCTAATTCATCCATCAAGGTTACCAAAAACCATTTATTACAAAATATTTCATCTTCACAACAATAATTAGCCCACATAACTCAATCCCAACCCACTATCCCTTCATAGACTGCAATTAGTCCACTTTTTGTTGAGACCCTTTGAACCCTACTCTCAAAAAACATAGAGGTCCCTCATTTTGATAAATATAATGAAAGATGTGACCCCCATGCTCATGTAAAAATATTTTCCACTTTATGTAGTGAATTCTTCCATGATGAAATGCTTCTTGCAAAATTCTTTCCTCAATCCTTAAAAGATACCACTTTGGAGTAGTTTTGCTCCTTACCTAATTATTAAATTGTTAGTATTCAAAAATTAGTAGATGCATTTTTTTAACATTTTCAAAAATAAATTGGGATACAAGTTACTTTGAATAATTTATTGATTACAAATAAGGTGCTAAGGAAAAAGTAACCAATTTCATTGGTAGATATCAACATTTGTATCTCAATTTTCTTATCTTATTCCTAAGAGTGATATTGAAAGAAATTTTATTGATAATTTGCAATAAAATATTAAAGATATTATTTTACTCTTTCAATATTGATCATTCACATGCTTGTGCACAACACTTCACCAATATCAACTTTAAATTAGTCAATATTGTGAGAATTTGCCTATAGCAACCCAAGATCTAGAGGCCAATGAAAAGCACAAGAATAAGAGATAAATAATATGTGACAAGAAAAAACTAGATTCTCATCAATAATGAAATAAGATCAATTAATCTGATTGAATTGGATTACATAAACCTTCTTATAAAGGCAAGTCATGAGAGAACACAATGATGACATGTGGCTCAATGAGATACAAGGGTAGGTGGGGGTAGGTTGGAGAAACAATAGAATATTTCGCTAAAGGTGGAATGTGATAACAAGATAACACCATAAAATGTGAAATTTGTTCTACAACCATCCTCCCTATATGCACACTTGTCTAATTGTCTCATATGCAGACTACAATGAATGCATTATGCTAAGTCAACTTAAGTAAAGTGTAAATATGAGGCATAATTTACACTAATTGCACCCCCCCTCCCTTAAGTGCAACTTAGGAGAATACAGACTCAAGCTAATAATACAAGATGGGTCCCAATGACTAGGCCATGCTAGGTATGCATGTACAAATGCAATGCAATCTCTCAAAAATGGAAAAAGAGAGAAAACCCAATGGGAAAAATCTCCTCCCCAAAAGAGAGATGAAAGAACATAATTCTCTCAATGAGAAGAACAAAACCTCATGTGAGGAAAAATTTCCCCCAATAAGAGAGAAGAAGAGAGACCATGAAGTGCCCTCTCAATGTACACTCTCCTACAAAGATGGTCCAATGATGTTGACCAAAATTCCTCCCCATTAGGAAGAAATAGAGCCAATGTTGCACCAAGATTGTCAAAGTGTGACTAAACCAAGTACCAATATCCATGAAGAATGACCGATGAATGCCTCGGTACAAAAAAATGAAGATCAAGCATGGAGACACCTTCTTGAGCATTGACTATATATTCATCAATGGCGAATTGGTACTATGTAAGTCTCACTAAAGCCATGAACAAGCTTCTAGAATCTAAGTATCAACTGAAGGCAAGCACGAAGTATCACAAGATATTTCCTAATCTACTGAATACAAGAGGATTACATCAAATATGTCATCAATGATAACATACAAAGAGGTGTGACAATTTATATTAGTGCTATACAACATAGCTCATGCAAGAGAATATAACATGACGATGCAAATATGGAATCATAAAGATGATGCCACCAAAAAGATGCCCTTTAGAAGATTGCAGATGAAGATGACTCCGATTGGGATGTCACCAAGAAAAATGTAGGAGCAAACTGACCCCCTTAGCTGCTAGTTGGAAGATGCTGCAATACAAGTATGATAGGTGGACAAAAACAAATTTGTTCCCAATTTTGCTTATTTATGAAAAAATTGTTTTTTAAAAAACCTAATTAAAAACCTTAATTAAAAATATTTTATTAAAACCCAAAAATAAAAAAACTTCATTAGAAATCTAATAATAAAGAAAGATATGTTTTTTAAATATTTGTTAAAAATCACTTTATTAAAAAAATATTTTAATAAAATTTATTTTAGAAAAACTAATAAATTAAAGTTTTATTAATAAAATTTTAATAAAAAAATGACATTTAAAATTTGTTTAAGAACAATTTTAAATTTTTATTAAAGTGGTCGCTAGGGTAACTCAATGAAAGTTTGTAATCAAGTGAAAATATAACATAATGAATTGGGGTGGGTAGTTAACTCGCATTAATAAAGATTAATTGATATTGCCTCTCTCATAGTTAGGTGCTTTTTTAGGGCCGAGGTAAGTAGAGAAGGCCTAGAATGGCTTCTACAAGTCTTGTCCTTTCGAAAGATTGGTGTGGTCCACTAGTGATTGCATGGGGGCCAAGGGTCGGGAGAGGTCACCAGGGTAACCCAAGATGGAGGTCAAGACCTAGTGAAGACCTACCAGGGTAACTCATGACAACAAGTGATGAAACTCTTCCCAATTGCATACCTAGTGGTTTCTCTGGTTATTCCCTCTATGTTTTTCTTGGGCCTTTGGAAGTTGGTTGTTTTCCTTGTGAGTTCTTGATCTCATCTTGTGATATATTTTTGATTGAAGTCTTGTGAACCTTGAGTTTGTTCTTGTTTCACTTTGTACCTTCCTCTTGTCTCTTGGGTTTGACTGATACTTCCTATCATGGGGGGTGGACCTAATGGTACTACATGGTTGGGTGGAGTGCTATTCGCATCCATTTGGTTTTGGTTCAAGTTGCATCCTGATCAAGATAGTGAGAAGACTAACGATCTACCTTGTGTTCTAGATTTGAGCATTTCACATTTTTGTACTTTTGAAGATTGTATCCTTATGGATACCTTGTGATGTAAATTATGATGATATGTATATTCACTTGGCTATGTAAATTGAGCCATGTACCTTGTGAAGGACATTGTATTATTATTTGATAGAGATCCTTACTTCTTCATTTATGATTGGATATTTTATTTGATTATTAATGTTGTATGTCCATTTGTTTCACACCCATTATTTAATTTAAGAATACAACAATCCACACATATCTTTGAATCAAAAATAAGATTTTATTAGCCACAAACCATAGATAATGACTTAACCTCAATTTTTTTTCTCCCAATACTAATTAAATTCCACTATTTATTCTTCAACTGACTAACCAAATTTTTTTGATTTTGAAACAACAGAAATAAATTTGATTTTTACTATTAAAAAATCCAAAATATTATATAACATTTTCTTATGTAAAAACATATATAAAAAATAATCGTAATATTTGATACCTACAAAAAATAATTCAATAGACAACATCTATTGATATCTATGTACATAAATGAAACTTAAAATAATAATTACTCTAATAGTATAATAAATATAAAACTCTACACAATAATTAAAAATTAAAAAAAATATACAACTTTCTCTTATAAAATATAAGACCCAACCACGCAAAAGATAAATATAAAGGAATAAAAAAAAATATTAACATTTGTGATTTATCCAACTTCACTTCATTTTGGTCTTTCTCAGTTCTCTAATTTGAGCTAAGAAAACCTTAGGTGTGTGCCTACTTCTTGCACTATCTTACTCACTCCTAGAGCTTAATATTTTCCAATTTTGAGAAGGATTTATAAATGAAGACTTTACCCTCTCATTTGAGGACATCCATCAATAAGAAAAAACACACATATGACATCAAGCATTCAAGCATTCTAGCAATTTAGTAGTAATCAGTCTTCCTTCAAGTCTTGGAGCAACAATAAAGTCAATATTCAAGCATTGAAGTAGATATTTTCCATCCTATTTTGTTGAAGACTTCATAAAACCCTAATCTAGTGTGGAGACAAATAAAACGTCACAAGGAGGTACATCATTTGATTTTTAGTGACTATTCAACATCTCCCTCAAAAGGAGAATCTTCCATTACAACAATTTCAATTATCTTTATCTCAATTTCATGGTTAATTCCAAAATCGAGGTTTGACTTAGGCATGCCCCTATTCCCAACCTATTTCCATTTCTTTTTGTGTGTAGGAAATAGGTACGGAGCTGCGATCTTTAGAATCAACATTATTTGCAGAGATGAATCAATCCCCCTTTAGTGTGTGAAATGTTCAGAGGACCGTGGTGACCACCACCACGGTCCCAACATTTTAGGTGCATAGCTCAATCTCGCATTTGTAGCTCACTGTGTTTATGTTTTTACCTTCATTTCCAGTACTTTATCTTAATTTAGCAATTCAATTTATAAAAGAGGACTCCCAAATTAATCAATCCAATTAGTATTCAGTCTTAATCTTTTCTTATTTGTGATTGAATCTATTGGATTCCCCCTCTTTTAAATTTAATGGTTGTCCCAAGCAAAATATTGTGGTTTTCTCCCTTTCATGGTGGAAACCCTAAGTTTTCACCATTACACTACTGAAAAGAAATAATTAAATAATTCATATAGAACTATTAATTAGAACTCTTTAATACAATTATTAAATATTTTTTAGTTTTCAAATTGTTTATTTAATAATTAAATATTTCTATAGGTATATTTTTAAATATTTGAAAAATAATAATATTCACTTTGAGAAAAAAATGGAAGAGCAATAGACTTCACTTCCATCAATCACCTCCACCAGAATGTGTGTCCTACTCCTACTCATAAGAGTAAGGATGCTGGTCTTGATTATGCTACTACTAGTCTTTTTTTGTGTGTGTGTGGATGAATGGCATCATTCTTATCAATCGTTCTAACAATGACAACCACACTAAGAATAGTATTCCTCAAATCGTTATTAACACTAACACCTATTCTCTCATATGAAATCAAAACACCCCAAAATATAACAAAAATATAATAAACCAACTAATAGTAAATTTAAAACAAAATATTTCAACATCCATAAAGACTTGAACACAACTTTTTTATTTGTAAAACTTTTAAATCAATACATAATTTTAACCTTAAAAATCTTATTCTCATATAATTAAAATCTATTTCCTATGGACAATGTATTTGCTTGCATAAAGTCGTGTTATTAATTCATACATACTATAAAGAAGATTTATTATTTTATTGATAGCCTGCTCTCAATTTGTTATATATATATATATATATATATATAACTTATGCCGTTGTTGGGGATCGAACCCAAGTCACCCGCGTGATAGGCGGGAATACTCACCACTATACTACAACGACAACCACATGGTCACTGAATTTCACAATGCAATTCGTTTTAACAAATAGACACTTTAGAGTTCTGTTAACAAGTAGTTTGAATGCGTGTATCAATTTCTTTTTATGGTGAAGAGAAAATACAATTTTAGTGAGAACGGGTGGTGTATTTTGTATAGGGTAACACAAAGGTTTATATAGGGTAACACAATTTTAAGTGGTATTATTCAGCAACATGATCTTAAATGGTACTATATTAGATCATGAGTAATTGTTCCATTCTTGGTCTTCATACATTGTAATCAAGCTTATAGGGATATATTATGAATGTTAGAAGAATTTTGATAGAAGATTACTGCAGACCTGCTAGTGCAAGCTAGGTAATAAATTAAAAACTCCCACTCTTGCTGCAGATGCGATCTTTTTATTTTTTATTTGGTTTTGATATTGGTAGGTTTTGTGTCTATCATTTAATGTAGGTGTTTTAGTGCTTCAAAGTTAGATCAATACATTTGAAAACTTAATTTTGAAGTGGGTTTTTAAGGGGTAAGAAGTTCTAAAAACAAATGAATCCACTTTGGAAGAAGGGACACATTTTAAATCCATTTATTAAATATTTTGTGTTTACATTTCAATGTTAAGACAAAGAAGCATGTATGATAGAAAGGGACAAGAAGACCAAGTGTAAAGAGGCACAAGCTAGCCAGGATAATGCAAAGAAGTGTTCAAGTTACCTTTAGGATAATGCAAAGGAGTGGGTTGAGGCTATAAGAGTTAACTTTAATTTTTGAAAACTAGTATTAATCGTCCAAACTAGCTATAGAATCTATGAGGTGGTAAAAGTGATTTAGTGTAGAAGGAATGTAGATAGGTAGAGGAAAATAACAAAAAAAGTAAGGACATATTGAGAATATGGGTGAACTCACAATAATGGTTCCCACTTTTTTGCCACTTTTGACACTGAGATGAACATTTTTAAAATAATCTTCAACTTCCGAGAACTATAACTTTTAAACTATTAAAAATTTGAAGATGATGTAAATTAGTGATTTCTAGAATTTTGTTTGTAGATTCTATATACATTTTTTTCAAATTTTTTGAAGGACTTTTTAAAAAATATTCCATCTCCCTCGAAAAGTAGTTTTTTACAACATACATTTTTTGAGAGTGACGTGCCTCCCGAAATGCATAACTTTTTTTCTATAAATGATAAAAACTCAATTCTTTTGAATTTTAGTTTGTAACATCAATATACAAGGCTCGCATTTTGTTTGATAGTGATATGTTCAATATTTTGCATTTTATAAAGTTTTGAAGTCTGACCAGTCATAATTCAGACATAGGTTTAAGTTTGAACACATAACTTGTTCTATATATATTGAAATTCAATTTATTTATTTTTGTTAGAAAGAAGACATCAATACCTAGGACTTCGATAGTTTTCCAAATTTTTTTGAATTAGTTTCTTATTTTTCCCAATGCATTGAACAGAGAAGTTCATGTTCTGTGAAAAACCAATTTTCCATAAAATTAAAAAAACAAGAACATAATAAAATCAAAATATAACAAAATTATACTCATTGGAAAGCTTGCTCTGAGTACTACCATCTAATATTTTTGGGTTATCAAGATTATTTCATTTGTGCCTTGAACCAGAGCTCCGAAGTCATAAATTCTTTAGAACTTTGAAAATTTTTGGGAGAAACTTCTAACAGTACGGTTCGAATGAACAGTGCTTCAATCGAATTGGGTTCACTCAAACGATAAAGGGTTCGAGTGAACCCTCATTCGCTCAAACCCACAGGATTAATTTTGGCCCATACTTTTTCGTAATAGTCAGGTTCAAACGAACTCGACCATTTTTAACTGTCGGGTTTTGTTTGAACCCTGGCCGACGCAATTTTATTTTTTTTTCATTTGTGGAGTCGTATAAATGTTCATAATGTTTCTCATTTTTTATCACACAAATGATTAAAATAATTCACATTTTTGGATGAGAGAAGACATTTGAAAATTATTTTGAGGGCAATAATTTGAAGATATTTGAAGGTTTTTTTAAAAGCATGGGGAACAAGAAGAGAAGGAAAATTAAGACTTCAAGGAATTATTCTCTCGAAACGGAAGAAAGATATGGAGAACAAAGAAGACAAATATATCATGATGCAAGTATGTATTTTTATTTTTATTTCTAATTAATTTTATATGTATTACGTACCAAAAATAGTGTTTATTTGTTAGTATTTATTAGTTCAATATTTTTTATCTAATATTTTTAATGAAAATTAATTTAAAAAATCTTAGTTAAATTAATTGGAAATAATAGGATTAAAAATAATCTCATTTTAATTGGAAAGCATAATTAATTTGAGATAATATGTGTATTTGTAAATTTCAAATTCCATTAACTTGCTTCTTGTGTAATTGAATTTTTCTCCTTTATAATTAAGTCCAGTTATAATAGATAAGACCTATTAAGTCATAAAATTAATAAGACCTATTATGTCATAATTTAGGTTCTAACTTATATATATTGAATATTTAAGACATGTACTTAATTTCATGTGATAGGTCCTTTAATATCACGTAATATATTTGTCTTAAGGGGAGTTAAGTATATTAATGTGAAATGTTTTTTCATATGTGGTCATATTAATTTTAATAATAAGGCCTATTAGGACTATTACATTGATTACAGGTCTTAAATGTGACATAAATTTATAACGTATTACATGTTGAATAATTTAGGTTCTATTTATATGACTTCACGTATGCAAAATCATTTCAGATTAGGAGATCTATTATGCAATAATAGGTCTTAAATATACACACATGTGACAAATTATAGTCCACCTACATTATGGTCCATAACAAATTAAGATGAGGTCACCTTTATCGTACGCATGCATCAAAATATTTGTACTTTTAATTTTCAAAATTGGAATTTCTAATTTATCAAAATTTCATTTTATGTGTTATTAGTGAGAGATTGAGGTTTTCAAAATAACTCATCAATATTTATTTCCACTTTATATGTTTATGTTTATTTGTTATATTAGTGCAAAACAAAATTTAACCTTAACACTTTGCATAAGGAATAACATAAATTAAACGATAATAATAAACTAATTATAATTCTTCATGTGTAAATCTAGAATTAAACATCAGAAAAAAATTAAATTAAAATAATTATCATCTTCTTACTGAACAAAATTTAACTCTAAATCTAAACCTACTTGCACAAGTTAAATAAATTTGAGCCCTAATCCTAACCTGAGAACAAATTGAACTTTAAACCTAAACCTAATTTAATTAGAGTTATAACAGTAAGGTCCTAAAAGTAATTAAATTTAATAAACCAAATTGAACCCTAATTTTAACACAAAGCTTTAAGCCAAATTCACCCCTATCCTTAAACCTAATTTAATAATCTATTAATTTGAACCTTACACCAACTCTTAAATTATGTGCAAAACAAGCTCGAGAAGAAGGGAGTTCTGAAGTGGGAGTTGAGGCAAACGAACCTGTTGAAGAACACAATATAGTTGATGAACATAGGGAGGAGATTGTCCAAGTTGAACCAATGGAGACCTTTGAAGGAGAGGGGTTAGGCTCCTTACCTCCTACCACTGATATGGATGAGCATATTGTGGATCTAGCTAAATAGGTGAAGAGAAATATTTCTTACAAAAATTTAGATCATTTACTTGAAATGGATGTGGATGAGTTGAAACGTCTCAATGAAGAACCTAGACATACTAAAAGGAGGTCAATGAATAAAAGTGCAAAAGAAATAATGTCTCATTTCAACAATCTTGATACTACACTAGAAAAAGCTCAATTGTTATCAATTGTACTTACTCATAAAGACTTAATAGATCCACTGAAATTGTTGGGTATGGATACAACAAGTCAAAAGAGGAAAACTTCTTAGCTACACAAATCTATTGTTGATAATGTTAAGAAAGGTTTGGTGAAAATTGGTTAAAAATCTTGAAAAATAGATAAGACCATTTCAAGAAGAGTGATGTTGACATCTTTAGTAAATGAAAGATTGCCTCAAAAAAGACAAATCTCTCCACTATCATCTGAGTTTGGTTTTAGTAGAAGGACAATATCTAAATATGTTATACGGAGAAAGATTTTGGATGATACTACCTCAGAAGGGAATTGGGCAATTATGTGTAGAGCTCCTCATTCTGATAGAATTGAAGATGTTGTTAGGAACTTTGTGACAAGTTTTTGGAATGATAATACTCATCCTTCATCAACTAGTAGAGATGTTATCAAGCAAAGGATTGGTCTTGATCATTATGATCTCCATGTAAAACATTGGATAGACACAACAAAACATGAATTGTATGTGTTGTTTACTAAAATAAACCCTCATATAAATATTGGACAAACCATGTTTGAACGGTTAAGGCCATATTATGTGAAGTTAAACAAAGTTTTTGAAACTTGTTGTTCTCGTTATCACACCAAATTTGACTTGTACTATCAAGTGTTTTGAAAGATTAGAGAAGACAGTGATGGTTATGAAAATGCTCCTCCTAAATGAACAAGTCAATTCATAACATCCATCTTATGTGATAAATCAGATGATAATGCAACCTGTCAAATAAATTGCATAAGAGGAATTTGTGGAACATGCGGGGACTTGGCCAAATTGCCTTTGAGAGATGAAGATACTGACATGAGGAAGATGGTAAATTGCAAGAGTTACAAGTACAAAAAATTTGAAACAAAAATTTGGAAAGGAATCTACAAGGCTAGATTATGTAGAAGAGGAAATACCTATTGGAACATTTATGGAAAATTTTCGTAAGTTGATAAAACCATACATATGCCATGTTTTTTTTGCCAAGTGGCAAGTAGAACAATTTAAAAGATTAAGAGACACTTTCCCACTTGGAACTATTCTATCTATAGTTGACTTCGCAGAGAATTACTCTTTTGCACATCAAAAAGAGATTCAATCAGAGTATTACTTTTCAAAGCAAATCACTATTTTGGTGCATGTGTGTTATTGACATGCATAGATGAATTTGGATGGTTTTGATAGTACATTTGAAAATCGTGTCATTAAGAAAGAGTACCACATCTATATTAGTGATGATAAGGAGCACGACATACTTTTTGTACAACATTGCTTTAAGAAGTTTTTTGAACATTTGAAACATAGAGGCATAACAATAGTTAAAAATTTTGTTTGGTCTGATGGATGTGCAACACAATTCAAATCTTCGAGGCCATTTTATGCACTATGTAGATATTATCGAAATGAAAAAATACCACATGTTTGGAATTTTTATGACAGTGGTCATGGAAAGGGTCAACATGATGGTGCAAGAGCTTGTATCAAACGTGCTCTAAGAAAGCGTCAAATAAAGTACACAGGAGATCGTATAGAAGATGCACATGATGTTGTTGAATGGTGTGAGAAACACTTTGAGAAACCTAATTATCTTGGGGAATCATCATCAAGAACATACAAACCCATTCCATATAGAGTGTTTTAGGAGATAACCGGTACGTGTTCTCTTTTAGTGTTTTATTTAATTTTTTTTAATCTTTTAAAAAATACATGTTCCTAGTTCAAATGTTTCAATTTAACAACTTGATCTACATGTACATTCTTGTACACATGTACATTTTATAGATGTGGATAGAAGATCAATGCATGGATGCAAGAGCATGGAGAGGACAAGATCTTTGCATTGTGTTATGAGTACAGATAATCGCCCATGGACATTATACACTAGGGATTATTCATGTTTTTGTTTTGAATGCAATTTCGAAAACTATGTCGATTGCAAGAACCAAGAGCTTGGATATGTTAGTGAATGGAAATTGGTGCCACTAGATGTTTTTGACACATATGAGGATTCAAATGAGGATGAAAACTTTGAAGACATTCCTTTGATTTCTGGTGATTATGATCATATTTCAGGATTGATTAAAAAAGGTACATATGACGTACACATGTAAATATTTCCTAGAAAATGACATGTAACTTAGAATTTATTTAACTTGTGTCAAATTGCAGGACATATTTTTGCAGTCATACCAGAAGATGGAAATATAGAAGGTGTTAGTTATTATTTATTGCGTTGCACAGAAGAGAGAAAGAAGTTATCAAAATCTGAAATGAGTGATGGAATGTCATTTCCCACAGGTTTGAAATGATTTGAATATATATGTACAAATTGCTTACATGGAAATTTTTAATTTCTCACATTTCTTATATACATGTACATGCAGGCTTAGTTGTAGTGCAAGGGACATATTTCAAACAAGTTAAAATTATTCAACATGGGATTCATTTCACTAAATACCAAATTGACAACAAGGTATATCAGTATAGTCACTTGGTCATTGTTGTTGGCCTAATTCTTCAAATAGTTCCACATCGAGGGCGGTCTCAAAAGTGGAGACTAGATAGTGAAGATCATGACAAAATATTAAGTATTATTGAAGAGAGTTCTGAACCACTTGATGTGGTATGAACTATATAAATTTAGTAATCCAAAGTACACATGTGGTTCAACCCACATGAATTGAATTAATACTTGATAAATTCTAGATCTCTTAACTTGTTTTGAAACTTGGATAAATATTTTTTAAGTTTAAATACATGAAATTTTTAATTATATCAAATTAGGATGTATGAAGTTAATTAAAGTATGTACATGTTTAAATGCATGTTTAATTTGTATGTATAAGGTACTGTATCTAATTCTAAATACATGTAATTTGTAAGGACCACTAGTTAAAATAATTTAATTAAAAATGCATATTTAAATTAGAATGTAATATGTACATATGTAAAATTGAATATGGAATTAGGACATGTACATGGTTTGAACTATTTAACTACAATATACATACCTAGAAGCACATATTTTGTGAACTATTTAGTACATGACCTATTAAGTTTAGTTTGTTCATTTGATGTTAATTAGTTCAAGTGTGATTTTGATATTGTTCATTGGAGTGTCCATATACTCTTTTGTTTGAACACGTTCTTTTAAATTTTAATGCATATCTACTGTATGTATATACGTGTTACATGTAGTTTAAAATTTAAAGTTTTAGCTCTACATGTGCATTCTTGATCATATATATATTTAAAGTGTACACATAAGTATTTCTAACATGTGCACATGATATATATATATATATATATATATATATATATATATATATATATATATATATATATATATATATATATATATATATATATATATATATATATATATATATATATGGTGAAAATGGATAACAATAATAACAATATTGAAAGGCTAAATGAATCCAACCACAAAACCCTAGCCTAACAACAACAAAGATCCACCATAACATATGAAGATTACCTAAGACAATGCAAATCAACTGAAATCACAAAGATTATACCATTACATGTCCAATAGGGTTTTGATCTCCATTGATCTTGCTTGATATATTTGCTCTCAGATTTTATATGCACAAGAGCTCAACAAAGAACGGAATGTGGTTGCAAGTAGGATCATAGTGTAGTCAAGAAGATCATTAGGATCATTAGAATGCTTGATTAGAATGCATAGAATGATTAGGATGATTAGGGTTTGATAATGAAGGAAGCATCTCCTTATATAGAAGACACTATATGAAATGGAGGGATAAGATTGAGAGGTGTAAAAGGAGGTCGGCTATGATTAGAGGGTAGGTAAAAGAAATAATAAAATAATGAAAGGGGTAGGTAGTGTAGGAATTAAGAGATGAATGACATGTGTCATGTGTAGAAAAAGATAATGAATTAATTAAATAAATAAAGATTTATTTAATTAATAGAAGAAGTAGGATAATTAAATAAATAAGATATTTATTTAATTTAGGAAAAGGATAATTTAAATAAATAAATGTATTTATTTAAATGAGAAATAAGGCTAGAAGAGGATAAATGAATTAATTAAATAAATAAAGATTTATTTAATTAATAGAAGAATTAGGCTTAGATAATTAAATAAATAAAATATTTATTTAATTAGACATGACAATTTTGGGTGTCTACAATATATATATATAATCCAGTCCAATCCATCGAACATAAAGTACATATATAATCTAACATGTATATACATGTGCACATGGAATATATAATCTAACATGTACACGTGCATGAAATATATAATCTCTAGTCTAAACTTCATATCACATGATGCAGGGTATATATATAATCCAATCTAGTCCATCGAACATAAAGTACATATATAATCTAACATGTATGTACATGTGCACATGGAATATATAATCTAACATGTACATGTGCATGAAATATATAATCTAGTCTAAACTTCATACATGATGCATGAAATATATAGAATCTATATAAAACACAAACCAAGTATAAAGTATAATCTTGTCTAAACTGCATACATGCATGAAATATATATAATCTGATCAAACAAAAAAAAGGTATAAAGTATAATCTAGTCTAAACTCCATGTACATGCATGAAATATATATAATATGATCAAACACAAACCAGGTATAAAGTATAATCTAGTCTAAACTTCATGTACGTGCATGAATATATATATAATATGAAAGTCTATAAAAAGATAAATGTAAATGAGCTATAAAGTCTAGAGAAAACCAACAAGGATCATGTCGGCTATGAACTGAGTGACCATCTAAGGGAGACTCCTTGTGAGAGTCTAGATATCCAATAGAGCCCTGCAAAAGTAGAATTTATTTAAATATTAAATATAATATATCTATCTATCTCTCTAGATGTGCATGTACATCAAATCCAGGTAGAGTTAAATAAAAATTTAAATATAAATTGTAACATGCATGTATACATACATGTACATATATGTACCAAAAACCATAACTAACTTGTCCACTAACAACATCTAAAGAATCTCTCCTACGCACACGCTCAGAGCTTAAGGAAGGAGTGACATGAGCTAACTGTTATACATACATGTGTACACACACACACACACACACACACACACACATATGTATTTAAGGATTAGTCCACGATCAATTTAAATGATCTACAAATTAAAAATTAGAACTAGATTATTTATTAAACATGATCTATATATATATATATCCTACAAATTTACAACATGTATACATATCTTCTAAAAATTTAAATGCACATGTACATGTACATACCTGTGTATCAGGAGTAGGCTATATAGTTTGATCCTATCCTATGATCATATCAACAACATCACTCATGCCTTCATATCTCTCTCTAGCTGTACGTATCACTAAGGAGTGCAAGGGGCTAACTAGATGAGTGGGCATCGTGGATGAAGTGTCTGACTGTAGTAGCATGTCCATAAACCCAGTATGGCTCAAATCTCTCGGTTGCTCCTCAAATGAGTCCAAACCCTCATCTATGATATGGACCTGATCAACTCGTATCTCCTCCTCAAATGAATCCAAGCGGGGCTCATCTGTGATATGGACCTGATCAGTTCGTAGCTCCTCCTCTGCAGAAATAGAGTGATCTGTAGGTGGATCAATGCTTGGAGCATGCATAGAGTGATGAGAATGTTGTGACTGCCTTAGGGTATGCATCGATGCCACTGTAGCCTGACCATCTCTGAGAATCTCCTCTCTAACATCAGCCAATGGTATACCAAGTCAAGATGAAATAAAACTGTAAGCATGTAGTAGGTCCTCGGCTAAATACTATGACATTTGTACATGTCTACTACCTCCGACTATAGCTGCTACCTCATCAGGGGAGGGGATGTCAGCAGTAATATACTGATCATCTGAATCTAAAGCCCTCTTGTGACTAGAAGATGCATGATCTGTGGATGATCCCGAATGTGGTCAACTCATCATATATCTACCCAACCTGTCAGATGATATGGTGGTTGCTGCTGATGCAATATGTACAATCCTATCAATTGCTTCTCTCTGAGAAGCAATCAAAAGGTGATCCACTATGGGGGGCATGGCTGGGACTATTGTAGGAAATCTCTGGCCAACAAGGTCCCTCTGTCTAGGCGGGGCTCTATCATGCCTACGATATGCATCTCTATCAGCAATCCTGCCCCTCCCTTGTCCATAATATCCTAGAATATCAAGGTAGTTTGGTTTCATCTGAGAATGAACCTCAGCAAATACCTGTTGTGCAAAGTATAATGGTATCTGGTCATTATTAGGATAACAACCATGGGTAGCTAAGAAGCATGGGTAATTCAATGATGCAACCTGTGGGTCGATACATCTCGTGACCTGATATCCCCTCACCTTACTCTTCTCTTGATATTGTGGAAAGCATCTCTCCTTGATGGTCTCCTTCAAGACCACCCCCACCACATCAGAAAAAGAATGAGTTCCCCTCACCTCATTCCTCAACTATCTATATATATCCTCTATAACCTTAGGTGAGAATAAAGTGTGAGAAACTAAGCAGTCCCTCAATGTCCACAAACTATCAAAAATGGATGTGCATGTACTCTTGTACACGCCACCAGTACAGGGGTCATCTAATATGGCCCTCAACTTATGCAACTCATGATCATTGTACTGGAAAATAGTAGCAATGTCAGGCAAGGGGGGATCCTACTGTGGAGGATAAACATCATCAATGTGTGGCTCCTGATCAGGAGCCTCCAAAGGTATATCCTAGGATGCCATCTATCTAGGTACATGTTATAAAGCTAAAATAAATACGTAAGCAGAGAGAGAGAAATCATTTTCATGAGAGAGAGAGAGATTATACATATTAAAGATGTATAAAAATGACCATATTCCTAAATGAATATTTTATGTTCATTCCTCTATTTAGTTAAATCTAATTTAATTAAATTACCTACATTCTTCTATTTTATTAAGTAAATTATTAGTTAAATTCACTTATATCATTTAATTGAATAAATCATTTTTATTCAATTAAACCCCTTCTCTCTACTTGTAATTAAATTTATATTTAATTAATAGTTTCCCCCAAATTGAATAAATCTAATTTATTCAAATTTCCAAATTACAACTAAATTGAAATAAATTTTTTTATTTTAATTAGATCCTTTTATTCCTCATCCACTTGCAAAATCCTACATCTCCCACTTGCCTCCTAAACCCCCTTCTAGACTCTTCTAATCACTTCTAAATTAGCCTAACCCATCTCCTAAATATTGTCACATCCCTAAGCAAGGGGAAGTCACTTCTCAAACCCTCAAAGTCTTTGAAAACCATTAAGGCTTCAACAACTTAGCTTTGAGAGTCTTCCAAACCATTAATGGTTAACTCAACCCACATCTAACCTAGGGGTCTCTTCAAGCATTCATTGCTTTGACCATGGTTATCCCTTTAACCCTTGCACAAGAGTTTATCCTTTGGGTAAAAGCTTTATCCAATGGATAATCGTAACCTAACCTTAACCCTTACCCCCTAGGGTAACCATGAGGTCTTATCAAGCATTTAATGCTTCCTACCTCTCCTCTCAACTGGTCTTATGTTGATAATTGTCAACATTTCATTGGTGAAAATTGTAAACATGGATTGCCAACTTTCAAACTTGACCCTTGATTAACTCTTTCAATCTTGGCCATCCATTGCCCTATTTTCACTATAAATAGAGTTCTCCTTCCTCCATTTTAAGGATCCATGCAAGCTTTAGTATCTCATTTATGCTCAATTTTATCAACACATTTAGCCTCTTTTGTATTAGGAAATAGTCTAAATAAGCATTTTTAGAGTATTTTCTTTATCATTATCTTAGAACATCAACTAGTATATCATGTGAGGATAGTGTTTCTACTAATCTTGTCATCTTATAATCTATTTTGTTGCATTTGTAGAATCATGCATAGCTTAGGATGCATTTCCATAACTAAATCAATCTAAAGAATCCCTCATTCTTGCATTAGCCATCCCTAAGTCACTTTGCTCAGTGATCTGAGAGCAAAGGCATTGGCTTGAGGGACTTTGTAAGATAGAGAACCATGGAACTGACCTTGGGAAGTTGAGTCATTCTTCATGACTCCATAACTTGCACCACGAAGTCTTGTGGGTGTGTGAGCAAGCCTCTTTGAGACGACAGTCACCTTAGAGGATGTGTACAGGATCCTGAGGATACTAATCGATGGGGAGTTGATACCCTATGATTGAGATGGAGACAAGGATGCCCTGAGATGAGTGTTTCAGGATCCAGGACTAGAGATGAGGGCTGGACATGTGGTGTGGGACACGACGACATAGACTGGATTAGCATTACCAACAGTGCTAGGAGGAGTGATCAGTGGGTTCCTGTGTCTGGATAGGGTGACACGAAGGTTGGCTGTGGGTTGGGGGAGCACATTGGAGACACTGGTGACACAGTATACCAGATATGCTTGGGGACCGTGCATGCTGGCACATTTATACTATGAGCTTCATCAGTTTGTATACCATGGATCCGTAGGATTGGGCTGCGGAGTGACATTATTGTAGGTATGGGCTTATGAGCATCTACCGGTGACCAGACCAATACATTTCAGAGGTAGGGGCCATGGGCATAGTTTTGTTCACTTATATGATATGATTACATCTCAGCTACGGATCGAGAGACTGGAGCACTGGCGCAGGGTCATCGATGAGATTGACACTATGGTATGGAGGCCATACCGAGAGTGCGAGGAGTGGGAGGATGATGCAGTGGATTTGCTATACACCTTCAGGAGCAGGTATCTGATTGGGCGGATGCCCTATGTACTAGAGAGGCAGTTGGTTGACAGGGTTTGCAGGCAGTTCGACAGGATTCAACGGATGCCACGGGGTTCCAGGATGTATGCTCAGATAGTCAGGGATCAGGCAGACTTCGGGCCATTATTGTCATATGATCAAGCAGTGATGCAGCTGGTAGAGATGATGCCCATGCCTTGGGATATGTGGCCAAAGATAGAGGATGTAGAGTATACTGTATATTTGGTTGAGCATCCATTTCCTCGACTGACAAATCCAATGGAGCAGATAGATGGAGATGGTGGGGGGGAAGAGGATGATGATGGAGATGGTGGAGGTAGAGGCTGATGGAGGAGGTGGGGGATGATAGGAGAGAGTAGAGCAGCTCCACAGAGAGAGGGTGGGGAGGAGAGACAGGCTCAGGTGGTGAGAGGCCGAGGTGGTTTACCATATAGGTGCCAGTAGCAAAGGGTCCCAGATAGTTATAGGGACAGGGACAGGGACAAGGATAGGGGTAGGGGCAGCCATATGAGCAGCCACAGGTACAAGTATAGGCACATGTAGAGCCACAGGTACAGGGAGGAGAGGAGGAGGAATAGGATGAGCTACTGGAGTTGAGGGAGGTTTGCCTAGGATAGGCAGATGAGATCCAGGATCTGGAGTGGGAGACAGCTAGGCTCTGGAGATAGCTAAGGGACACAGAGTGGGAGCGAGATCAGGCCATTCAGCGTTATATAGAGGCTAAGACTGCACTGAGGGTAGGGAGGTAGGCAACAAAGGACACAGGAGTTGGTTATGCGTATGTTCTGCGAGCCGGGGAGGAGATAGGCTACTGGACAGACCTATACTATGAAGCTGTGCCACTAGAGAAGCGAGCTAGGAGCTTCCGTAGACCATCGCAGATAGCAACGACCACTGAAGGGAGGGACAGGAGATAGGCATCTAGCGGTGGGGTTATGGGTCCTCCACAACCACCAGATAGAGGGGATAGGAGAGATGATCTTGGGGTGGGTCCTTCTAGGGCTCAGACTCCATCGAGGCTAGGTGGCTCTGAGGGAGGGAGTTCATCATAGCCTTAGAGGGCTCCCTATGTATCAGTTTTGTACCATTCTGTATTACGATGTAGACACCTTCGGGTGATTGTAACCATATGATTTTGACATCATTGTATCATGACACTTATGATTTTGATATATATGAGATGATTCATCTTTGCGGCAGCTATATGCATGTGTACCTATGTGATGCTTCTATATGTTTTATGATGTGGATGCAAATATGTATATGATGAAATGCAATGTTTTTATTCTTTTTATGTTTTTAATGTTATGCAAATGTGCATGTATGAAATGCAGATGAATATGATAATGTAAATAAATTTTTACATGATGAAAATGTACAATGTGCTAACATGTGTTGTGTGCAGGATGTGATGTAATTGTGATATCTATATGTATGTATGAAATGCTTATATGTGGTAATGCAGGTGCAACTACATGAAATGCAAATATTTTTGGTGTGTCATTATACTTAGTCGTGTGATAGTAGGCTACATGGACTCAAGAAAGATGATGGAAGTCAATCAAGAAAGGGGGTGGAAGATAGAAGATATGAAAGTGAAAGAGCTTCTTGTGCGTTATCATCATTGAGATTTATTATGGCAAAATAGGTTATGACAATCGAGGCATACGTTTGACCTAGAAAGTCATTGTACCCATTTGCATGGAGATAAGACAGTCACAAACAAGGAATGCCCCAGTTCATACTAGACTCATAGTGTCCTCATATCCTTGGACAAGTCATAGCATTACTAAGAGACAATCCACAGACAACAAAAGAAAAATAGGTGACGATATCCCATCCTCGCCTTTCTAGTCAAAGACATCCCGGAGATAGAATCTCTAGTCAGAGACATCCTGGAAAAGATAAAAGACATGTCACCAAAAAGATAAAATCAAAAGAAAACCAAGACTTGACACCAACACCCTATGTAGTCCTCAAGTTTAGTGTCTCTTGTCACTTGTATAAGTCTATTTGATTGTGGTCACAATGATGTTGTCTGAGTCTGTTGAAAGATTTGATTTGTGTAAGCCCATTGTTGTTGTTGTGTCTCATCTGAAACTGACTGAATCCATGAAACTAATACTTTATTGCAGAGAAGATGAAACTTAATTGTAGATTGGCGATGCAAGCGCTGCTTTATTATGGATTGTGCGTGGATAGACTGAAGAAAGCTAGAAGAAATTGCACTCCTCAGAACAGGCGATGCTCTTAGTTCCATACCTAGCACTAGACGTAGGATTTGCCTTAGCTGCAGATAGGAGCCACTGGGCATGCCAAAATGTATATAGTGAAAATGGAAACAATAATGTTGAAAAATTAAATGAATTCAACCAC
Organism: Cryptomeria japonica; assembly: GCF_030272615.1. Classification (NCBI taxonomy): domain Eukaryota; kingdom Viridiplantae; phylum Streptophyta; class Pinopsida; order Cupressales; family Cupressaceae; genus Cryptomeria; species Cryptomeria japonica. The sequence continues at coordinate 723,961,192 of NC_081414.1, forward strand.
AAAACCCTAGCCTAACAACAACAAAGATCCACCATAACATATGAAGATTACCTAAGATAATGAAAATCAAATGAAATCACAAAGATTATACCATCACACGTTCAATAGGGTTTGGATCTCCATTCTTCCTATGTCCATTGATCTTGCTTGATATATTTGCTCTCAGATTTTATATGTGCACAAGAGCTCAACAAAGAACGGAAATGTGGTTGCAAGTAGGATCGCATATGAAAGTTCGAATGCTAAGATGCTTGATTAGAATGTATATGTCTAGGGTGTTGATAATGAAGGAAGCATCTCCTTATATAGAAGATACTATATGAAATGAAGGGATAAGATTGAGAGGTGTAAAAGATAAATGGTCGGCTATGATTAGAGGGTAGGTAGAGGAAATAATAAAATAACAAGAGGGTAGGTAGTGTATGAATTAAGATATGAATGACATGTGTCATATATAGAAAAGGATAATGAATTAATTAAATAAATAAATATTTATTTAATTAATAGAGGAACTGGGATCAATTAAATAAATAAGATATTTATTTAATTTAGGAAAAAGGATAATTTAAATATATAAATGTATTTATTTAAATGAGAAATAAGGCTAGAAGAGGATAAATGAATTAATTAAATAAATAAAGATTTATTTAATTAATAGAAGAATTAGGCTCAAATAATTAAATAAATAAAGATATTTATTTAATTAGACATGACAATTTTAGGTGTCTACAAGAAATATTATCAGGTTCCTCTCTTCTAAGATCACCCCCCATTTTAGAATTTGTTTTACAATTTCTCTGCTTCTGCAACTTCAGAGATTTCTTCCAAATGACACTCGGCTTTTTGAAAATGCACACCCACAAAGCCTGCAAAATTTTAATATTCTTATTTAGGACTCTGCCCTTCTGAAGAGCTATCATTACCTTTCTAAAAATTTGATGATTAATCATTAATACTTCCATGATTAACATGCGGTCCTTCTTTTCCCATAAATCTGTCCTTTCTAATGAGTTCTTTAATATTAAAATCATTATTATCTTCCCCATTCCATATGTCTTGAACTTTGGAAATAACACCAAGGTTAGCAAGGCCATCCGTTACGACATTTTTTCCCCTAAAATCATGCTCAATAATTATTGATTTAAACCTAGAAATAATTTCTTTGGCTTTAAAAATAATATATTCTATAATCCATGAAGGATCAACTTCTCGCTTAAGGCATTTAATAATGTTAAAAGAGTCTCCCTCCAACCATAGATTATCATGATTGAGATTTTTAGCTATAATCAATGTATTCAGGGCAGCTGAGGCTTCAACATAATGTCTAGTTTGGTTACCCAAAGGGCCAACAACAACCACAAGGCAATTTCTAGCAAAATTCCTAATAATGCCCCCATAACTAGCATTCCCAGGATTTCCCTTAGAGACCCCATCAAAGTTGGCCTTGATCCATCCCTGGGAAGGAAAGCACCAGAAAAGACCATCCCTACCTTTATCCTTACTATTTCTACTATTGGAGAGGTTCCATCTTTCATTAAAGTATTCTTTAGCAGCTAAGCCATTATCAATTCCATATAAACATTCATAGATCCCTCTATAGATTTTATCCACCACCACTTCAGGATTCACACTTTTTTCCCTAAAAATCATGTTGTTACGCTCCTTCCAGATGTTCCACGTGACAATAGGGAGAGCAAGTTTCCAAAGCTCAACATTCTTAGAATTGGGACTAGGGCAATACCATTGCTGCCAGAACTCTTCCAGAGAGTTCGGGAAAACCCAGCTCAACTTCCACTTACTAAAAATAATATTCCAAATTTATGACTGAAATTGCACTGGTAGAGGATATGGCAAGTAGACTCCTCCTCCTTGCAGCAAAGAGAACACTTGTTAGAAAAAAAAATCCACGCTTATGGAGATTATCAATAGTTAGCACCTTATTTTGGATAAAAATCCAAAAGAAGATATTAATTTTGGGCATCAACTTCTTTATCGACACTTTCGCCCACAAAGGGATCTCTTCCAAAAATTTGTAATGGATAGACACCACTGAAGACACAAAATATTTCCCATCAGAAGTTTCCTTCCAAATCAAACAATCTTCAGAATGCTCCATAAATATTTTGGAAGAAAGCAAGATCTCCAAAAATTTTAATCTCGGACAAAGTTGGCTGAACTCAATCCACTTCCCATTTCTCCAGTAGTCTCTAACAAAGTCTCCATACCTACTTTTAAACAAGTCTTTCCATTCCTTAAGAATGGGGATTTCCTCCAGTGGTTTATCCATTAGCCATCTGTCCTCCCAGAATCTAATAATTCTCCCATTCCACAATTTCCACTTTCTTCCAGCTACAGCCCAAGCTTTAGCCGTTTGAACTGCATTCCAAATTGTAGAACCTTCCACAAGAAAATAATTATCCATAAATTCTTCCTCAGATCGTTGCATGCGAAGGTATTTATTTTTCCAAATTGAATTCCATTCCCTTTCCTCCCCTTTCATTCTCCAAATCTGTTTAGATAACAATGCATTATTCATAGTTATAATGTTCCTTATTCCCAAACCCCCAAAAGCCTTAGGAGTGCAAATATTATTCAAGGCAATAAGAGGGATTCTATTTTTATCTTCCACTCCCGACCATAAGATTTTTTTTTGAATTATTTCAATGGCCTCAACAAACTTCTTGGGGATTTTAAATAGACTAAGGGCATAGATAGGCAAATTTTGAAGGGTTGCTTAAGCAATGTCACCTTACCCACTTGGGTAAGGAGGGCTCATTTCCATCCAACCAGTTTGGAATTGAATCTATCAACTAGCTTCATCCAAAAATTCTTCAAAGGCTTTAAGCACAAAGGGAGACCCAAATAAGTAGAAGGGAACTCAACAATTTTACATTCAAGGATTCTTTCGATCCTTCTTTGTCTATCCACAAGGGTATTGATGAAGAACAATGAACTCTTATCCCAATTTATTTTTTGACCAGAAGCAGCTTCATAGGAATCCATAACACTCTTCATGTTTCTCACTTCTCTTATGGTAGCTTCTCCCATAGTAATAGAATCATCAACAAACTATTCATGAGTATAGGTTAAGTTGGATGAAGAAGGTTTAAGGCCTTTGAGTTTCCCTTCTGCACTTGTCATAATAAATCTACCCAAACTTTCAACCAGAATAGTAAACAAAATAGGAGAGATAGGATCCCCCTATCTTTGGCCTCTAGAACTTTTGAAGAAACTGGAAGGGGATCCATTAATAATAACTGCAGAAGTGGAAGTGCCAGTCACCTGAGAACAAAGTTGAATCACCTTTTCCCCAAACCCAAAAGCTTTCATAATTCTGAAAAGGAATTGCCAATTCACTCTGTCATAGGCCTTGGACATGTCCAACTTAAGAAAAAGGCCCTCGTTTTTAGCAATAGTTAAAGAATGCATATTCTCATGCACATAAATTATGGAATTCAGAATCTATCTAATAGGGACAAAACCATTCTGTTGAGCCGAAATAATGTGGGGGAGGATATCCAACATTCTAGAAGTAAGAACCTTAGATATTATTTTGTAAACAGAATTACAAAGACTGATAGGTCTGAACTTTTTGAGAGAATCAGCTCTAGAGATCTTAGGAATAAGAATGATAAAGGTAGCATTGAGTTCTTTTAGAGGCCACCTAGAACCAAAGAATTCTTTAACTCCATTACAAATATCAATCTCCACAATATGCCAAAAATTTTGGAAGAAGAACATAGGGAATCCATCCTGACCAGGAGACCTATCTCCAAGAAAGGAAAACACATTCTTCTTGATCTCCTAATTCAAAGGGATCCGAGAAATATTTTTGTTGTCATCGTCATTTAAAATTGGAGGGATAGCTTCAGCTAGAAGGTCTTGATTTCTGATATCCAGAGCATCCACACCTCCCAAAAGATTACTAAAGAAATCCATAGCTTCCTTTCTTATTTCATTTTCATCTGACAAAATCCTCCTATTGTAGGATAAACTGGAAATCCTATTGGCCGCCCTATACTTAAGAGCAGTCATGTGAAAAAACTAGGTGTTTTTATCACCTTCCTTCAAATACAACACTCTTAATCTTTGTCTCCAAAAATTTTCTTCATTAGAGATAATTTCATGGTATTTGGAAAGCGACCCATTTTCAACATTCCTCAAATCCTCAGAAAGCCCTTCCACTTGAATTTTATCTTGAACTTCTTTAAATATCTATCTTAATATGAGCTTTCATTTTAAAGATATCTCCAAAAGTCTCTTTGTTCTAGATTTTAACTTTGGCTTTGATAATATTAAGCTTTTTGGCCACTCTAAATAAGGCAGTACCCTCAACCTCTGAATTCCACCTTTCAGCAAGAAATATTTCCAACGAAGGGTGGGACAACTAATCTTTTTCAAACCTAAAAGGAAAATTTCACTTTACAGAAGTTGAATTGGCAGTGAAAGAGATAGGATAATGATCAGAACCAATCTTAATGATAGATGCCAAAGAAATATTATACTTAGAAAGCCAATCGGGAGAAATCAGGGATTGCCTCCCATATTTTCATCCTCTTTTAAAGGGGTATTGAAATATCCCATAATCATCTAGCTTTTATTAGGGAAACTTTGTCTATCTTTAGCCAGGGTCCTCCAAAATTTAGTTCTTCCAGCTTTAGAATTAGGCGCATAGATATTAGTGATAACCTAGACAAAGTCATCCTTAATGTGCTCAAGCAAAACAAAGGTCCTATTAACCCCTAAAGCAATTTCCTTACCTTTAATAGTATGCTAATTCCAAAAGATAGCTGTACCTCCAGAGGCACCCTCCAAACTTGTTCCAATTACCCCATTACTTTTGAAAATTCTAATCCTTTCCACTTTATCCTTACACATCTTAGTTTCCTGAATAAGGACTACATCCGGTTTATGATCTCTTACAATATTATGCAACACATGCTGCTTGTGGAGGGTATTAAACCCTCTAATATTCCATGAACTTATCTTCATACTTTAACCGGGGATAAGAATGACTCAATGGAGCTCTGTGTTCCATCAGCACGGTTCTTCCAACTTTCCTATTCCCCCTGATTCTTTAGAGAGGTTCTCCCCTATTTTTTGCTGTGACTTCCAACATCTGCCACCTTCTTATTCTTGCTTCTGGTTGAAATACCTCCATTGGGTCCTCCATTATTTGACTTGCCTTCTTTAATATAAAAAATCATAGGATTTCCCTCAAGAGCCACCATCTCCATGCTTTTAGGAGGAGTTTTGCATTGAGAGTTCAGGATCATATTTCTAGTCTACTTAGAACTTCCATTGGTTAATAACAACAATGACATAGTATCCAAAATATTACAGTCCTACAGTCTTCCTCATTTTCTTTATTATTAGATGAAGCTGAAGCATCATCATAGGAAAACTCATCAAATTTACCTTGGGTGATAGGACCAACCTTCAAATCCTCTGATTGAGATTTTTGAACCTTTTCTTCGATCCCATACTCTTCCTCCTTATTAATTTCTTTTAGACTATTAGGACAAGCACAAACAAAATTTTCATTGTTATTATTCAAATCCTTCTTTTCCTTGTTTTCCATCTCGGTTACTTTCTTCTTAGGGACAACCTTTGAGGGTGGATCATCATTCTTCCCTTTCGTTTACCATTTCTGCTTCGAGTTGCTATCATTTTTACCATTCTTACCCTTCTTGGACAAACAATATTTTGGCCAATGACCCGACTTTTTACAATGAAAATACACAAATGGGAGAGATTCATATTCAATCACTTGGGTCCATTTCCCCAGTTTGGACAAAATCTCAGTAGATTGAGGCATATCTGTCATTTGATTAACATTAACAAAAATACGAGCAAAAACCAACCTAGATTTAGTTGTAGTCATCGGGTCGATTGATAGAAGTTCAACAAATGATCCCGCAATCCCTTTAAAGACCTCCTCATTCCAGAACTCCAATGGAAGGCCAGGAAGACGTGTTCACATAGGTGCTGACACAAAAAAGGAATCATCCAAAGGAAGGTTAGAAGCCCATTTCTGTAAAGCCAAGGTTGACTTGCCAAACATCCACAACCCTTCACAGAGTGCTTTATTCATATCTTCTTCATTATTAAAAGCAAAGGAGAAAAAAACCCTAGGCAAAGCCACCACATCCACTTGACCTTTGAGAACCCATTTTCTCCTTATAAAGTTCCTTATGACATCGATGTTAGGTCTAAAACCAACAAACTGTCCAACCAAGGTCATACCTAAGCCATAAATAGTGAAATCAACTAGCTTATCTGGTACAGATATAGAAAAAACTCCATCGCTAGATTAGAAAGATTTTTCACGTCCAGAAGTCCAGATTGCACGAAAGGCTTGAATCCAAAAAGAGCCGATCATTTCTTTTTTTACCTCTATCATGTGTGTCCCTAGTTTTAAAATCTTTATCTTCCACCAATTTCATTATCGCCTTGTCCCCCTCAGTACCCCGAGGAGCTCGGAGACTTGCATGATATCCAGCTCCAACCACAGAAAGACCGCCATCCCCATGAGTTCCGCCATCCCCAGGTTTGAAATTTGAATTTCCCGCTCGCCACTCCTCTCCTCCCATGGTTGCGATTGTCTTGAGTGGAAAGTTATGACTAGTTGAAGTTAGGATAAATTTTGATGATTTTAGGGGATGCTATGACATTTATACAGATTGTTAACTCCCAAAATAAAACTCTTAAAACATATTTAAAAAATTATATTAACTATGTGAATTATATTTTAAGTTAACGCTTTGAATTATATTCAACAAGACTATAAATACATGTTCATGTTCCTAGTTAGTTGGATTTTTATTTTATATTGAAATTATGCAGAAAAAGTTACAACAAGATAGTTGGACTTTTAATTCACTTGTTTTTCGCAAGATAAACATCTTTTTTTTAATATTTATAATCAATGATAATCAATGTACAAATAATTAATGAAACGAACTAGATTTTTTTATATATTAAATATAGAGGAAGGAACATTACATAAAAAAGATCACAATATTAAATTTATTTCCATTGTTTAACAAAATATTGAAATAACGTAGCTCATAGACAAAAAAAATGTAGTCATAGACATTTCTATCCTTATTGGATGCTATCACTTGCAGCCAATCCCTGACATAATGTTTTTTCAAATAATTCTTTGTCAAGCACTTCAAATATATTTTAGAAAAGGCCATCTTAGAAGTGACACTGATTTTGTTCTTTAACTTTAGAGAAGAAATTAGAATAGACCTGCTTTTTTTGTTATGGTGAAAATTAAATCTTATATCCACACAAATTAATAACTATTTAAGATATTTCAAAGCATAATGATTATGCTAAGTATCTTGCCATGACATGATGGCAGCAACAAATAATAAAATGAAATAGAAAGCAATTTTATATCCATAAGAGGCAAAATGAAATGAACTCGAATTTGCAAAATTGACATTAATATATATGTTTTGCAAATTTACAATTTTTACACATCGAAGTCCCTCAAAAACTTTAAAGCCAAAATGAGTGAGGTTATGAGGAAATAGAAAAAAAAATAAAGCTACTAGGGGGTCCGGGATAGGGCATAGGTAGTGGACACATTCATGGTTTACCTTATCAATCTTGCCCTCCCTCTATGTAGATTTCTTTATACATTATAAGTTGTGAGAATTCTTCAAGCCATCTGTAGTCTGAAAAGTCATTCAAGAGAAACCATTTCCAAAGAAAGTCCCTACCAATTCACACCCATTTCCTATGATGCATCAACTGCTTCGCATTTAGGTTCAAAAGAAAAGGTTGTTTGGCCATTGTTTGGTCAGGGAGGAGAATCTTGGTTAATTCACTCACCCAAGGGATCCCCACCCCTACTTCTGCAAAGACGACAATAGTAACGTCGTCTCCAAGGAAGTCTTCTTTAAACAGCTTCCTTAAGAGGAACAACATATCCACTTTGTCTCCTCCAAGGTCGAGAAGAGATGCCAAGAACTAGGATGTAACATTCATGTTAACATGGTATCTATTTTCATCTCGTAGAAAATCTCTGGCTAGCACCATCCTCACAACCTCATTAGTGAACATCCCAACCTCCTTAGAGACTGAGTGAAGGGTTGGGTCTCTAACGGATCACAAAAAGGTCCTCTGGTCCTCTGCAAACATGCTTCTCAAGCGGATAGGAGTGTCCATCTTGAGAAATCAGAATACCAAATTATACAGCCTGAGCCTATAGATCTAATCTAGAGGCAGAATTTAACTACCATGAGCTCCGATGATTTATCTACCAAAGGCTAATTGAAGATGAAATAAGCAGAGATCGTCTATAAATAGCCTAAGCTCTTGATTGTAATAATTCCTTCTCTAACCGTATTAATTCTTTTAAATGTTGTTAAATCTTTCGTATATCTCTACAAATCTTTCCCATAATTGCACTAGTATGCAAAATTAGAAACAACTCTAAACTAGTACCAAATACCATATTGGAAATTATGTTGAAGTTGTGGGGGAAGAGTGAATTGCAGTTAGTGACAAGACATATATTAAATGACCGACATTATAAACTATGACATTTGATACATGTCTATTAAATCTAATTCCATTCCGGACACTTTTTGGAGAACTACGTTCTCTTCAGATATTTGGGTCGAAATAACATTTCAGTCATTGATCTATGATCATCGAATGGTTTAAAATAATTGATGTATTTTAGGTGCATGTGACATGTCAATGAGGTCACACTTATTGATACATCATGTAGAGTCCGGACTCAATGTGATGTGACGTGATGTGCCTTGTATATTAATGGAAATGAATTCATGAAATCGTCAATAAAATATATATTTTTCCATAAATAAAAAAACATTAGCCAAACAAATTAAATAATTTTCAAATGGTGGATAAAAATTGTCAATACACTTAAATAATTTTTCCTTCAGAGTAAAAATGTTTGCCCATACACATATATTTGTTCCTTTAAATAAAAAACATTCACCTCCTACAATATATATATTCTCCCATAGAACAAGGTACTATTCGCCAGAATTTTATGGAATTTTTGTACCCTAAAAAAAATGGCCAATACAAATTATTTTTTTTTCCTACTTTTAACTTTTAAAAAGAAATTCGCCATCAATATGAAAATCGCCCCCCACCAAAATAATGCTTGATTCACCAGGGTTTTACACTTTTTCCCGGGAGGTGCTTTCTTAAAGTTATCCATGAAGGTCAAGTCTTTATGTTGATATTGGGGAGCCCTCTAAACCCTGCAAGGTGAAGAAGGGATTTCAAGTTAACAAGGCCAAAGTGGTTAGTGTGGAGGTGGGGGAAAGTAAGGATGGGGAAGGTGGGATGCCTCAGTTTGTTATGCATAGTAGTGAGTAGATGATTGTGGATAGAGATCAGGACATTCACAATATTAATTTGCAAACTGGTTATCATTCCCAAGGGGGTGCTAAGGAGGAGACCCTAGTTGATAACCCTATGAATGTTGGTGAGGATGTGGAGACACTCATTCTGAAAGCCACGGATGATTAAGTCATTCTAAACATTTCGTTTGTGTTGCAGATTTATGATATCAGTAAATGCCTCGGCTCCCTCTATAATAAGGTAGACAACATTCAGATGATGGGAAACAAAGGGATGGAGGATAATAAGTCCAAGAAAATTTTGACTGATTAAGGAGGTGGCTAATGATGTCAAGGATATGGAATCAAATTATGAAGACATAATCAACATGCTGGAAATCTCAATCTCCAAGGTTAATAATAAGCTCAATACTGTGGTTTCTTGATACATATGAAGAATAAATAAGTTGTAACCTTGAGTTTCTTAGGAAAAAGATCTATATATCAATTTATATATTTAGTACAAGCATATAATAGGAAGACCTTGTATCTAAATTTTGTAGTTAATTATTAATGTGCCTAAGTTTAGCTTCCTAAATTTAGCTTAACTAAAAATAAAGTAAAAGATGACTTAATTGATAAATCAATATGATTTAATTAATTAAGTAAAGAACCTTATTACTCCACCATGCCCCCTTAAGATTAACTTAGGGAGAAGCTAAAAAACTAAGGACTAGATGCATGAAAGAAAAAATGGGTGCCAGCAAAAAACTTGATGAGGTACCCAAGCAAAATGAAATCTTTGTAAAATAGAGAAAAAGGAGAAAACCCAATGGGAAAAAAGTCTTCTCCTAAAAGAGATGAAAACATGCTAGAAAAAACATGAAGGAAGGAAGGCCTTACAAAGACCCTTGAAGGACAACTTCCTCCACCCCGAGAATAGATCGCAACTAAAGATAGCGCGGTGATGCCAAAGGTTTCATGAAGATGGCAGAAACCTGCTCCTCTATAAGAATGTACTCCAAGGTGAGTAAAATATCCTGAATCGATGACTGTCAACAACTGTCAAAGCCATAAAATCTCTTTGCCGACTAACACCGCTTCTCAGTACTCAACCTATGTAGATGATAATGCAATAGCAGATTGCTTCTTACAGGAGCATGTGATAGGACCAGAACCAAGACATAAAACAAAGCTAGAAGTACACTTCTGATCATTGACATCACCAGGCCAATCAAAGCCAGTGAATCCAACTATGTGACAAGCCCCTAATGTGTAGTGAATGCCATAATGTGAAGTGCCCTGAATGTACCTCAAAATACGTTTCGCAGCTTGCTAAAGACTCTAGATTTAGCCTTGGATGTTGGATTTGGATGAAACAAAAAGAGATTTTGACTTTCTTAAACCTCCTCAATCCAATGGTGACCTTAGATTTGACCTAGGAAGCTCCAATAATAACATGCAATAGAAAGATCCAAAATACAAAACCCCAAATTACATCAACTTTCTCTCAATTAGCAAACCAATGGCACTCTAATGGCTTTGATACTAGGTGAGAATTTTCTAAGATCTAGAGTCCAATTGATAGCACAGATAAGAGAAAAAAAAAATGACAAGGATAAACTTTATTCCTATCAATACGCAAAATACCCAACTGACTTAGTTGATTGAAAATAAATTATTGTTGATTATTACATACAATGTATATGAACCTGCTTATAAAGCCAAGACTATATGGATATGTGAGCACACAATCATGACATATGGCTCAATGGGATATAAGGGTAGGTAGGGGTAGGTAGGATAAATAATAAAATATTTCATAAGAGGTGGGTCACCCACCAAAGGTGGAATGTAACATCAAGATAAGACCACAACAGGTAGAATTTCTACTACATACATCATCCCTATGTGAACACTTCCCTAAGTGTCTCATATCCAAACTATGATGAAATGAATTACACTAAGTCAACTTAAGTAAAGTATAATTATGAGACATAATTTACACCAATAGTTGTAACCTATCCTTTCTTCCACCCTTTAGCAAAAGCCGTAGATAGGTTGCGGTTACAACTATGCAGCCTTTCAAGGTAAGGCGTAAACCCTCCTCTCTCCAAAATTCTCCATATGGTACTATTTTTCTTTATTTTTTCACATTTAAGGGGCTCAAGCCTATTCCTATATCCTCCCATGACAAGAGATCATTGCAAATTCAAGAAGGAAGTTCTACAATCCCTAGAGCTAGAAGTTTCGAGAAACATCTAGGACTCCCAAAGAAACCCTTGTCACTCTTAATGAAAATAAAAAAATAACCCACAAAGCATGTCCACAACAAGGTGAAAACAAAAATGATATTTCTAATCATCATGAAACAACAAAGGATTAATAGCTCCCATGTGAAACTTGTCATAGTCCAAATTCATGAATTCGCCCCCATTCTAATTTATGATTACTAGACACTCCCATATTGGTTAATAGGTCATCAACCCCATTGGCCTCCCTAAAGTTTTTGGATATATAACATTTATCAAAGGAGGAAATAATTCCTAGCGACCCCTTAATCCAATTCTTTATTGACCAACTTGGCTTATTTTTCTTTTTGAGGCAATTAATTATAATCTTTGAGTCTCCTTCTAACCAACTTTTTAAAAATAATTTAGAGGCTAATAAAAGCACATGGTAGGCCACCACCGCTTCATCTAGGTGATTTTTATGGATTCCCAAGGGGAGCTCCATTGTTGCAATGAACCCACCATACTTATCTTGTAACACTCTCCCACAACTAGCTGAAATAGGGTTATCCTTCACTGCCCCATCAAAATTCACATTCACCCAACCTTGAGGAGGAGATTTTCAAGTGATATAAACCCTAAGGTTCTTAAATTTCTTGAGAGTCTTAGAGATATCAATATGATGTTTCCAATTTAGGGCCACCTAAGAGACATAATCAAATATAGGAATAGAGCCAAAAGGATCAGAAGAAACACATGCCAAGTTCTCTTTGATTTCCCTACAAATTTTCAAAGAGATCACATTTTGCCCAAGGTAGGCATCTCTAAACACCCAATTATTTCTCTCTTTCAAAGGCCCCCAAGCAATATGGGGGATAAAGATGGCCCACAAAAAGGAGAGGAGGGAGCTAGAAGAAGGAGAAACCCATTGGGAAAGAAGATCTTCCAATGAAGAGGGAAAAACCCAATCCACACCCTACGTGTTCAAAACAAAAGCCTAGATTTTCCTTACATAATAACACTCCAACAAGATATGAAGGGAAATTTTTACCTGAACTTGGCAAATGAAACATCTATTAGCCACCCAAAAAGTGGAGGAAGAAGGGGAGGTCTGAGATAAGATAAAGTGGAAGAAGTGTTGAAAGAACCTAATATAGAAGTAGACCGCACCAATTTGTCTTGAGATTGAGGTAAAGTAATTGAATTAATAATACTGTTGAGCTTGTCGAGTGCCCCATTCACCACTGAAAGATCAATCCAAGTTCCATCAGAACAATTATCTTTAACCCATGTACCAAATCTATCAATGCATTCATCCATGAATGGTTTGAAAATTAGAGAAGAAGAGAGAGGTTCCTCCCCAATCTAGTTATTAGTCCAAAATCTTACAATAACATTAGATCCAACTTTCCATTTCATACCCTTTTGAATGACAAACTTAGACATCTTCATATTATTCCAAAGAATAGATCCTGACTTCAGATTTTCAATCTTCATAAAGGATACTAAAGATCTTGAGTTCATCAAATATTTGCTTCTTAAAATTGAACTCCACTCATTATTGTTATGGAAACGTTGATATAACTATTTAGCCAGTAATATAAGATTAAACTCTTTAACACTCCTAAGTCCCAAACCCCCTTCTTTTTAACAATATGGAATTTCTCCCACACAATGAAGGGCAATCTTATTTTGTCTTCCATGTTAGACGATAGAAAGATTTTCTGAATTCTTTCAATGGCATCAACAAATTTACTAGGAATCTTAAATAGGCTCATTGCATACACGAGAAGATCTTGAAGTGAAGCTTTAAAGAGTTGAATTTTCCTAGCTTGACTGAGGAGAGCTCCTTTCCAACCTACAAGATTCATGTTAAGCTTATCAATCAAATTCATCCAAAAAGAGTCACAAATCTTACCACCCAAAGGGAGGCCCAAATATGTGGAAGGGAAAGAGTCAATCTTGCAACCCAAAATATTTGCAATCTTCTTTCTATCTTTAGGGGTATTCAAAAAGAAATTAATCTCTTTTGAAGATTGATTCTTTTACCTAAGACCACCTCATAGAATGAAATATCTCTCTTAATGCACCTAGCATCCAAAATAGAGGACTCCCCAAGAATGGTGGTATCATCAACAAAGAGCTAGTGGGGGCATGAAAACTAGTGAGAAGAATGGCATGGACCTTTCAGAGAGCTTGAAGAAATTATACTTGGTCAATATCTACTTAGGGATTCCACAATAATGATAAAAATAAGTGGGGAGATTGGGTCCCCCTACATAATCCCCCTCGAATAGCCAAAGAAGGCAGAGGGGAGGGGGCATGAAAAATAATGCATTTGACCATAGAGATAAATTGCCAAATAATATCCAAACATCTATTATCAAAACCAATAGCTTTTAAGACTTTAGTGAGGAAACCCCAATTAACATGGTCATAAGATTTCATTAAGTCCAACTTTTGCATAAAAAACAACCCTTTTATTGGTTTGTCAGAGAATGGATGTTCTCATGAACCGTCATGATAGAGTCCAAGCTTTGGCACCCATGAATGAAACCATTATAATGGGAAGAGATAATAGAGGGCAAAAAATGGAGTATACAACTGGCCATCACCTTAGAAAGAATCTTATAAACCAAACTTACAAACAGTAATAGGTCTAAATTGTCAAAACTATTTGCCCTTGGAATCTTTGGAATAATAATGATGAAGGTATAATTCCATTCTTTCAAAATAATTTTGCAACCGAAAAACTTCTTAACCGTTGCCCCAAGATCATTGGTAATAATATCCCAAAAGGTTTGAAAAAAGATCATAGGAAAGCCATCCGACCCAGGTGCTTTGTTCTCCTCAAAATACAAAACCACTTTCTTGATCTCATCCAGAGTTGGGATGGAAGAAAGCTATTTATTCATCTCTTCAATAATCAACAAAGGGATTATCCAAAAATGATCACTGCAAATCCTCATCTAAGGGCCTCTCCTCATAAATAAGGTTGGAGAAGAAGGATATAGCTTCAGAGGAAATATCCTCTTAATTCTCAAATTTGAATCCATCCTTCAAGAGGTGGGAAATCCTATTTGACGTTCTATGTTTCATAGTAGAAACATGAAATTACTTTGTGTTTCTATCCCCACATTTCAGCTAGAGGGCCTTGGAACATTGTTTCCAAAAAGGCCTCCTATTTAGAGATGGTATTATGCAATTGATAGAGAATATTGTTCCTCTGAGAAAGGAGATCACCGATATACCCTTCTTCTTGGATTCTTTTTTGAATAACTTGAAGGTTATAATGGAGAGAGGACTTATTAGCAAAAATATAGCCAAAAGATTGCCTGCTCCATCCTCTCACTACAAATTTAACATAGTAGTATCAATAATATTTATGTTACACCAGTATCTTATCTTTTCTTTAAACCCAGGGTGGAGGAGCCACATCTTCTTAAATTTGAAGGGAAATCATTTTTTACTAGTCAAATTATCAGCTGAAAAACAAATCGAGAAATGGTGTGACCTAGTTCTAGATAAATCTAAAAGAGAGAAACTGTAGTTAACCATCCACTAGTAGGAAATGAGAGCACAATCCAAACGAACCTGAATAAGATCACTGCTAGCACATTTATTGGTCCACATAAAGGAAGCTCCTTTGAAATCCATGTCAATAAGAGCTTGATCTTGAATAAAGTCCGTCAAATCAATATAAGTATCCAATGAGACTTGGGATCCCCCAAACTTCTCAGATTGAGATAAAGCATTATTGAAGTCACCTATAATAATCCATAGATCCTCCTTATGATGATCTTTGAACTCATTAAGCATGTTCCAAAACTTTCTCCTAGATACTTTGTTATTAGGTGCATAAATATCGGAGATTATCCAAGAAAACCCATCCCTCAAATGAGTGAGTCTCATAGCCACATGATTAGAATCCTCCCATAAGGGTTGGCCAAAAAAAATCTTTTTATTTTGAAAAGTAGCAATCCCACCAAAGCTCCCTTGGGCATTGCAACAATGGATACTGCTATCTTTAAAACCCATATTAATCAGATTAAGAAGCTTATCTTTCTTTATTTTTATCTCCTAAATCAAAAGAAAAATTGGCTTGTGATCTCTAACAAGATTGTATAATATATCATGTTTGTGAGGATTATTTAATTCTCTAATGTTCCACGATATGAACTTCATTTCTTAGAAGGAGTGTTTTGTAAACCATTTTGGTTAGAGTTTTTAAAACTCCATCTACTATATCCTACATACATTCATGTTCTCTGGTCCATTTCAAAAGCTTCCTTCATGAACCCCTAGAACCCCCACAATCCACTTTGGTTCTATTTCTAGTATTAACACCCCTCGAAGATCTACAACCTCCTTTGGATCTAGACTTAACATACGTCAAAGGGATTTCATCATCAAACTCAGAAAATTCAAATTGGTAGTTGTCTTTAAACTTATTCAGATCTTTATGAGAGGTACCATCCTTATGAGCACTACTAGTGACATCAATAAGAATTGACAACTGGCCACCCTCCATGTGACCCTCACAATCAACAAGGGAAACCAAATAAAGGGGCTCTTGAGACATGGTGGAACAAATAAAAATTTCTCCCTTTCCATCCATTGATGTCCCCTTAGCCTAGGCATTGTGGTCGACCAAAATATCCACCCTCAACTGAGATGGGATCCACGATGTTACAGGAGAAAAGATTTCCATTTGTATTAGGCTCCTTTACCTTAGCATGCTCTGACACATACAACTGTGAGGGGTCATAAGCAATTATAGCATCTAGAAGAGCTCCTTGCTGAAAGCATCTTGAGACCTTTCCATCCTTACTAGAAATGTGAATAAGAGTGGGTTGAGACTATTAGAATTAATTTTAATTTTTGAAAAAGAGTTAACCATGAAATGTAGCTATAGAGCCATTTCATGAAGCAGAGAGGTGGTAAATGTGATTTAGATAGTGCAAAAGTAAGGTAGATAGAAAAGAATAAAAATAATAATAATTTAAGGATTGATTGAGAATAGAGGATATTGATCCCTATCCATGTATCATATAACTAAAGTCAGTAGATGTACATTTACAATTTTATTTGGTAATGAAAATATTTTATTTAATTTCTTGATCAACTTATTATATGTTTGATGTGAATATGAGTGTATATATGGGTTTAATCCCTTTATGCATTCTTTCTTATGAGTCATACTCATTGTGTGTAAGGTGGTATGGCGCCTAGTGCCTATCATTAAATGTTCTCATGTAACTAAGAGGAAATTGTTTCCTTTATATTGTTGTGTGTATGCATAGCTTGGGTCGTACTTAGTACAATTCTTATTAGATTGAATTCATTACCAAAGTGATAACTCTTAGCTATCATAAACATTAACTTTGAATACTTGTATATCAATATTTGTGTAATTCATTTCTCTTATTTTTTATGTTAAAAATACTTTGAAATAGATTAATTGTAAAGAATAACAAAAAGATTTAAATTATTCTCCAAACTTTTAGAAGACTTTAAACAAATATAACCATAAAGTCTAAATTCACAATTAAGAACCACAACATGAATGAAAAAACCTTTGGACTATAAACTACCATCAAAACTTACAAAATACTAAAATATCAAAAAATAAATAAAAAATCCACAATATCATAGTAGCTTAAATCTGAAGCACTCCAACAAGCTCTAAATACAACCACAAGCCCTTACTCCATAATCATTGATATTGCTTTTCTTGCTAATTGCATTCCAGTTTTTGAATGCCAAACCTGACTAATAAATCTTTTTAGACCTTCGTATTAAACTCCTAGCCATGGTCTTCTTTCTTAAGCCTTTTTGTTTTATTAAATTGATTTATTTCCTTCACAATTAAGAATTCATTTATATAAATTTTCTTATAGCTTTTTATTAATGGGAATTGCTTCATTTGATCGAAGCTCTAAATGCTTCATTCAAATTAGGTGGTGGTACGAGTGTTTCGACATATAATAAGAAATGGCAATTTCATTCATGAGTTGATTCCAATTTTGATGCAAAAGTTGGAATTGATTCTAAATTGATGAAAAATCTATATATTTGATTACTTGATGTTAGAGATAAATTGGAGGATAGCCATCATTGTGTTATACAAAATGAGCTTTGAAGGGGTATGGTTAGAAAGAAAGACAAATGATTGCTATGCCTTTAAGTGATTATTTGAAGCAAATGTTTCAATGATGATAACCTTGATTGATCGTGTATGAAAAATATTAGAGAAAGATTAAAGGGATCCAAATAGTTTCAAGGTGATCGATATAGAAGATTAAAAATAATACATCAAAGTATAGAGTATCAAATAAGTGTCCACATACTAAATAAAAAAAAACCATAAAAAATTAATGATGGTAACCCTGCTAAAATTGAATCAACAAATGAGAAAAGAACCCTCAAATAAATCCATTGTTGAATTAGAAACCATATTTTATTAGCCACATACTTTAGAAATAATATCCACACAACCTCTAATTTATCTCTCTAAATGCTAATTAAAATTCCACTTTCTATCCTTCAATTGATCTGCTAATTTTTTACTCAAATATATAGTTAAATCTAAACATGCAACCACTGATTTTGAAATAACATATATAAACTTGTCAACTTTTACTATAAAAAAGATACATTGTTACATCATATTCTAGAAAGTTAAAACACGTATCATAAATAATTTCAATCTTAACAAACTATAGGAAACCCCTAAATGGTCCATGCACATAAATACAAACTCAATATAATTTACTTAGTTTGATAATTTAATTTATTTAACTTTTGATGATCATACAAAATATAAAAGAAATTGATAAAAGTTTTCCTTATAAAATATAATGCCCAAACTTATAAAAGACAACAAATATCAATATTCAATGTGTAAGACAAGTCTCAAAAATAAAATCATTTTGTGATTCATCCCTAGACTCGTTTCCTTTTTTCCTTTTTCAATTGTCCAATTTAAGTTCCATATATTTTGGAAGAAATTTAGAAATTTTCACCCATTTCTTGTAGTCTCTTACCCACTCCTAGAACTTAACATTTTCCAATCTTAACAAGAGTTTTTATAGTTATCTCCAACTATAACACAAAATTAAGAAGATTCATTACATGAATAAGTATACTTTCAAAGACAACTCAATTGAGTTGGAATGATTCTCCATGGGTCCTATTCAATAATAATGACATTTATAAAATATTAAATTTCCTTATTATGGTATTTATATTTGAGTGGAATAGAATCGTAAGGAAGTAAATATTTTAAAGCAACTCTTACAACTATAACCATCTAAAATGTTTCATAATATATCAATAGGTTGAAAATATCTAGTTGTCCACCTTGTTAAGATAATTAGCACAAAGAATGAATGATTCTTCTCAATCTATTACTCGTCTACATATGAGAAATCTAATCAAATACATTAATATTTAAAACAAGGTCAAACATGTAAATTAAATAAGCAACATTCGAATTTCCCACCTCCCCAACTACCCTTAAGGAGAATTTTCTCTATAACATCTAAAGCGAATTGTGAACATGTGTACATTCTTGAATGGTTTCCTTTAAAATATCCTAACTAAAGTTATACATCATATTTAAATATCTAAATAATGTGAATTTTATATATTAACTCATACAAAATTCAAAACAAAAAAATCGTAAAAAATTGAAAAACATAAAATCAAAATACAAAAGCCAAAAAATATCTTTGATTTTTCTTTTGTCCTTCAATAAGGTTTAAATAGCAACCATTATTCACCAATCCAACAAAGTCTACATCATAAATACTAGATTAACCATTGTCCATCCTAATGCAAATTTTCAACCATTCTTACATATTAATTTGATAATTTCCCTTGTGGAACCAAAAATCCCTTCTTTGGTGATGATTAGAATAATGCTCGAACCTTGTTGATTAACTAGAATATGACCAGTATGATTATAATGAGTCTCTTTGGTCAAGATAAATAGTAATGAGCCTGTAATGGTGGACAAATTAGAGTTAGGGTTAAATAAAGATAATAAAAACACTTAATTACTTAATTTGTTGATGCATAGTAGCTTCGGTTAGATATAAGGGTGACCATTAGCATTGATTATACATATATAAGCATGTATGTATGTATGTATGTCCACTATGTGGACTCACATACATACACACATACTCCTTCCTTTTGTTTATAAGAATAATCACTTCAAATACTTTGCAAGTTGTCATCCTTATGTCTGATCGAAAATCTACATTAATTTGTGTGTGATCAGATTCTATTCCTCTCTTGCCTTGTATCATGTAATGATCATCAAGGAATCATTGTATATAACAAGATCAAAGTTTACATGATCGTATTCATTAGATCGAACTTATATGTTTGTATTTGATAAATCGAACTTGATAATGTGTTTTTCACAGATCGACAACTTTAATTGGTTAAGAGTTAAGTTAACTAACATAAATAAAGTTCGCATCCCTTGGTATGTAAGGGACACGTTATGAGTGGACATGCCTCCACATTGTGGAGACGTGTCCCCTCATAACATGTCCCACTAAACATATATATATATTCACCCATTTCAAGAGAGAAGGATCTATAGAAATCAATAAATGCTCTCTCTCTCTCTCTTGATTGATGAATTTTAGACTTGAAGAAAGCCCCTGCACTGCCCTTGATACATTATCATTGTTGACATTCATATTTTGGAAGGATTAAATTCTGAATACTCTAAATTTAAAGGGAAATCTGCACATTGAACAAATTGCATCAGTTTGATATAAATTTAATTTCTTAACATGGTATCAGAGCCCTGGTAAAAGGAGATCCAAATTAAATTTGAGACATCAGACTATCATCTATTAAGTATTGTAGTCACATTTCACTCTTCACAATGTCAAACATAATTAGATTTGAAGATCGACTTGAAGGAGCCAACAACTTCATATCTTGGAATCTTAGAATTATCATGCTTCTAAAGGAGAATAAATTAGAATCCTTCGTAAAAGAAAAGACAACCGAACCTGAAAATAAACCTGAGAAAACTCAATGGATTGAAAGAAATGAGAAAGCCATGAAACTTATAGTGGATGTAGTCAAGGATTGTATTGTACCAATATTAGCAAAATATGAAACTGCATACCTTATGTTCAAATCTCTTGAGAGTGAATTTGAAATAAATAATACAGGCATAACCCTTGCCCTAAAGAGGCAAATTAATAATATAAGCATGAATAAGGGAGAATCTGTCAATGCATATTTCATGGGAATCATTGAACTAAGGGACCAACTATCAATAGTTAGATATGAAATTGACAGCAAGGAATTGGCACTCATAACCTTAGGCGGTCTTCCAAATTCATGGGAATAATTTGTCTAAGGAATAAGCACAAGATCCAAGCTTCCTGAATTTGATCGATTAAGATATAATTGTCTACAAGAAGAGTCAATACAAATAACAAAAGGGAAGCAGAAACCTATAGATGAGGATATTCATGTCCTTAACACAAATTCTCATAAGAAAGGTAAGAAGAAGAACTTCAAAAGGAAGAGAAATTCTCATGGAAAAGTTCATCCAAGTAGAGAAAGGACCTATCACAAGTTCAATGTTTTAGGTGTGATAAATATGGACACTATGCGGTCAAGTGTCCTGACAGAACAAAACAACAAGCCTCATTTGCTAAAATAAAAAAGACAAATATAGAACATGATTCTACTTAGCATTATCCAGCCAAGTCTCAAACAAACTTAACACATGTGTAATCGACAGTGGACCATCAAGACACATTACAGGATACTGAGATCACTTAGAAACTATGGTAGAAGAATCTGATGAAGAGGTTACAACTAGGGATGACTCTGTACATCCAGTAAAAGGAGTTGGAACCTACACCATCAAATTGAAATCTGGGGTCTCTATTCAACTCACTGGAGTACTATATATGCCAGGTATTAAGAGAAATTTAATATCTATATCAGCTCTTAAAGATAATGGATACAAAGTTACATTTATGGAGGGTAAAGTCCTAGAATGAATGAAGAACTCAACCATAAAGAAGGCCCAAACTATAGGCATAAGACAAGGACACCTTTCAAAACTTTGCCCTAAGTCAAATCAAGCCCTCATTCATGAGACTTCTGACTCAAATGAGATCTGGCATCAAAGGTTAGGTCATATTCACTTTCATGCCCTAACTTCTATGGATAAACTTGTAACCAGACTACCTAAACTAAATCAAACTCACAATGGGGCATGTAAAGGGTGTTCCTTGGGGAAAAACACTAAGGATAATTTTCCTAATAGTTTGAGTAGAACTAAAGTTGTGTTAGAATTAGTCCACTTTGACCTATATGGACCCATGTCTATACCCTCCATAGGAGTATTTATGTATTATGTAATTTTCATTGATGACTTCTCTAGGAAGACCTGGATATACTTTCTCAAGTGCAAAGAATCAGAAGAGATCCTTAAAAGGTTTAAGGAATTCAAAGCTCTCACTGAAAATTCTTCTGAGAAGAAAATTAAAATACTTATAACAAACAATGGGAAATAATATACTTCTGAAATATTTAAAGAGTTTTGTGTAAAAGCAGGAATTTAGAGGGAATTCACTATACCCTATAATCCTCCACGAAACGGAGTTCCTGAGAGGAAAAACAAAACTATAGTAGAGGCAGCTAGAGCAATGCTTTATGATCAGAACTTAGAAACCTCATTTTGGGCTAAAGCTTCTAATACAACCGTATACATTCAAAATAGATGTCCTCACTCTCACTTGGAAAATAAAATTTCCGAAGAAGCCTTTACTGGTGTAAAACCAGATATCAGTCACTTAAGAATATTTGGTTGCCTAGTTTACATTCATGTGCCTAAAGAGAAGAGATTGAAACTAGAACCTTCTAGGAGAAAAGGAATATTTGTAGGCTACAATGAAACTTCAAAATCTTACAAAATATACATACCTGGATAGAGACAAATTGAACAAAGTAAAGACGTCATTTTTAAAGAAGACATTTCCTTTAAGAAGGCCAAGAGATCAGAAAAGATAGAAATACCAAATTCACACAAAGGTATGGAAGAAGATCTTGCTCTTGAATTTCAGAGGGAGTATCTAGATGAAACTACAAATGAAAGTTAGATTCCTCTAGAGACTCAAGAAGAGGAGCCAAAAAATAATCACAAGATACCAGTTTGGGATAGAAAGATGATACAAGAAGCCAAAAACCATGGAACACCCAAAGGAACATTCAGAGAGAGCAAAGGACCTCACAAATTAACATATGATGCATTAATGAGTGAAATCATTAATTCTAAACCTACTGGTGTTGCAGAAGCCCTCAAGCATCAAGTTTGGAAGGATGCTATGATAGAAGATACCAATCCATTCTAAAGAACAATATTTGGGACATAGTTCTTAGACCAAAAGAGAAATCGGTTGTCTCGTCCAAGTGGCTTTTCAAAATTAAATGTGCTGCAAATGGCAGCATAGAGAAACATAAAGCATGTTTTATTACCAGAGCATTCTCACAGAAGGAAGGTATTGATTATGAAGATACATTTGCACCTGTTGCCCAGTATACCTCCGTTAGAGCAGTCATAGCTATTGCAGGTGCTAAAGGATGGAAGATCCATCAGATGTATGTGAAAACTACATTCTTAAATGGGACTATTTAGGAAGAAGTATATCTATAACAACCTGAAGGTTTTGTGATTCATAATGCAACTTCACATGTGTGCAAACTGAAGAAAACTTTATATGGACTTAAACAGGTTCCCCGAGATTGGTATGAGAGGATCAACAACTAATTGTTGGGTCTAGGATTCTCCAAGGATGATGTAGATTCAAATCTTTACTTTAAAGTAATTAATGGTGATTTGTTGATACTTATTATATATGTTGATGATCTACTAATTACAGGAGAATATGAGCTCATTGTTCAATGTAAGAAGAACCTAGCATTAGAATTTTATATGAAAGACTTGGGCAGTCTACACTACTTCCTTGGATTGGAAGTTTGGCATAAACTAGCTAGTATTTTTTTAAATCAAGGGAAATACACCATTGATATTCTGAAAAGATTTGGAATGTGGAACTGCAGACCAATGTCGACACACATGGAAACCAACCTACATAAACTAAAACAAGCAACAATAGAATCCAGACTTGCAAACCCTACTCTTTACAGACAGATAATTGGATCACTGATGTACCTGATCAACACTCGGCTAGATATTTTTTATGCAGTGAATGCCTTAGGCAGTTTATGTGTGAACCTCAAGAGATACATCTTGTTGCTGCTAAGCATATATTGAGGTACCTTCAAGGTACTATTAGACATGGACTCAAATATAAAAATGTTGATCTAAATCTACATGGTTACTCTAATTCTGATTGGGCTGGAAGTGTGACTAGTCGTAAAAGCACATTAGGGTGTTGCTTCAGTTTGGGATCAGTTATGATTTCTTGGATATGCAGAAAATAGTTTTTAGTAGCTCAAAGCTCCATAGAGGCCGAATACATTACAACATCTTTGGGAGAAAGAGAAGTAGTATGGCTTCGAAAACTACTTGTGGGATTATTTGGAGAGCCTCTGAAGCCTACTATCATCCACTGTGGCAATCAAAGCTGCATCAAGTTGTTTATAAATCGAGTATTTCATGATAGGTCAAAGCATATAGAGATTCCTTACCACTATGTGAGAGACATGGTAGAAAGGAATATGATCCAGTTGGATTATATTAATACAAGTGATCAAATAGCAGACATTACTACCAAGCCGCTCCATAGAGTGAAAGTTGAACACTTCAAGAAGAAACTTGGTATGGTTGAAACGTTAGTTATTGAGAATATCTCTAAATTTCTATTTTTATTAATATAAATAAATATGTTTAATATGTAAACTCTTCTGTCATATGTGTGACTCTATGACTTATGGGCCTACCTTGTGTACATTATTGAAAGGATGTGATCTTTCAAATAATGAACACTTGCATCTGACATTGTAAGGTGACGACTTTACAATGATCGGTTCACTATCATGATGAATATCATGTGACTTGATATTCATGGACATGTCATGATAGTTAATATCTCTTGGGCTTATTGATATATATCACGAGACTTGATATCACTTGAATATCATTATGCTCCTTTTGAGATGATCATGGTGGGTATTATGTGATGTAATATCCATGGAAATGCCATGACTTGTTATGGTAGACATCATGAGACATGATTCCAGTGCACATACCATAGCCTAGATGTTTATGTGAAGAATGTCATGTGACTTCATTTCTTAAACCATACTCCAATATCATGAGTTAGGTGATATCTTCATACTTGATTATCTTCCCTAGCTAAGAGGGAGTGATGATGCATAGTAGCTTCGATCAGATATAAGGGTGACCATTAATATTGATTATACATATATAAGCATGTATGTATGTATGTTAGTCCACTATGTGGATTGACATACACACACACATACTCCTTCCTTGTGTTTATAAGAATAACCACTTCAAATACTTTGCAAGCTATCATCCTTACGTCTGATCGAAACTCCACATTGATATGTGTGTGATCAAATTCTATTCTTATCTTTCCTTGTATCATGTAATGATCATTAAGGCATCATTGCATATAACAAGGTCAAAGTTTACATGATCGTAGTCATTAGATCAAACTTATATGTTCATATTTGATAAATCGAACTTGATAATGTGTTTTGCATAGATCGACGACTTTAATTGGTTAAGAGCTAAGTTAACTAACATAAATAAAGTTTGCATCCCTTGCTATGTAAGGGAAATGTTATGAGTGGACATGCCTCCACATTGTGGAGACATGTTCCCTCATAAGATGTCCCGCTAAACATATATATATATATATATATATATATATATATATATATATATATATATATATATATATATATATATATATATATATATATATATATATATATATATATATATATATATATATATATATATATATTAGTTGATTTCAAGAGAGAAGGATATAGAAATCAATAAATGCTCTCTCTCCCTTGATCGACGAATTTCAGACTTGAAGAAAACCCCTGCACTGCCCTTGATACATTATCATTGTTGACATTCATATTTTGGAAGGATTAAATTCTGAATACTCTGAATTTAAAGGGAAATCTGCACATTGAATGAATTGCATCAGTCTGATATAAATTTAATTTCTTAACATAATTAACTATTACATTAAGGAGGAGAGGAATCTAATCTATCTCGACTTAAAGGATCAAGATTCTAATAATATTCCTAGTTCCTTTGTAGGATCTTTCTCCTCCCTAAATTGAATTGATTTGATTGTTGATGTTTAGGACAAAAGAAGTGATTGGGTAGAAACAATGATTTGTAGATGTCGTACAGAACCACCAACTTTGATCTATCCAAAAGAACATGTTTCAGATCTATTCCTAGAAGTTTGACCTAATTTTTCAGGACCAAGTAGTATCAATTCACCGTGATCCTGTAAGTTTATTTTCATCAAAACTTAAACTTGTTCATCCCTCTGAACTATGTTGATCCTTCAGAACATAGCTCTATACTTGTTTCCTGCACATTGAAAGAAAGGGGAAATTGTTGGGAATAGGAGTTTGCCTAAGTTAAGCCCCAATTTAGGAATTAACCTTGAATGAAATAATGTAAATACTGAATAGATATAGATCTAAGATCTGGAATTATCGATAATGATGCTTTTCTCTTTGAATGTAATCACAAATGTTGTATGAAATTACATGAACATGATAAAAAACTAATCACACACACATGCTTGCACAATATTGATGTAATTTTTCTTGAAAATGGTTGGATGATTAATATGCAACCTTGAAGATCTCTAAAAATTCTTGATAATGAATGCTTCATGGATTCTCGAGTGTTAAATTTCTTGTAGATGGAGACTTAGATTGCTTAGATTTTTAGATGAAAATAGGTTGATAAAATGTCTTTATATAGGGTTCCTTAGGTAATTTAACGATTAGGCTGACCTCGAATGGTCATGTATAGCCACGGGGATCAATTTTGTTGGGGAGACAACACTTGCCCTATTTCAAATTTGGATCACATTTAGAGGGACCATGACATTTTAGGACACCATGGTCTAGACCAAGACATACCATGCCCTGGTCCAACTACAAAGGGGCCAAAATAAGGTTCCAGGGAGACGGGTACTCCTCTATTGGACCCACAACAGGTTGTTCATGACATCAAATTTGGGTAACAAACATAGAGAGGAGATTGGGATAGAACATGCTAAAGTGGAGGCACAAAAATGAGGTGTAAATTGGACTAGTGACAATTTGTGATGCTATAGAACCTTGCATTATATATCTTCAAGAAATATTTCCATAAGTATTATGCACACATTCATGTACTCTGAATACTAGGAACCCACAAGATTTATATAACAATCCATCAATTGTGAATAGCAAGTACACATTAAGATTATCTATATAGATAATCTTAAATAGGGAACCTTTCATTATCCTACTTTTAATAAGAGAAAGCCATCTTTTGTCTAACACTTCCATTAACACCAAGCCATCTCTACAATCCTAACCCACACATATTAAAAAATCATTATTCCCATCACCAAACGAGGAAACAAAGAAATCATTGCAACCTCCACCTATTATCCTAATTCTTCATCTCATTTAAATTAATTTCCTTTAATCCATCCAAATTAAAAATATGCCTCTAATATATACACCTTTTCGAATTTTCTATAGGAAATAATACCAAAGTCTGTTGAGTTCAAATTTGAAAACAAACTTATGCATTTCTATCACATCACTAATTTTAGACTATTTAATCATCTCTCACCCACATGCACTCCAATACCTATGAAGCTCACTCAAGAGCTTCATATCCACAAACAATTATTACCTTCCCAAAATATTAAGACCATCATAGAATCTTTTGTTGTTATCCAAACTCACATGCCATTCTCTAAGATATTCGATCCATGGTAGGTGAAGAGTCTAAATCGAGATGAAACAAATCTAACATGAATAAAGTATTGGAATGAACAGATACCGAGAGAAAACTAAGAGGGGGGTGAATTAGTTTTCTCACAAGTGCAAATTATAAGATTTATACCAGAGCACAACACAATGAAAGATAAAGCATGAAAGTACAGTACATAAGACATCATAATTTTGATGTGGAAAACCTGGTAAAGAGAAAAACCATGGTAGGAAACCCTACCCACAATGAGATAATACTTTTGCAGCAATATGTGAAATAATTACAATGGGGATTGCACTTGCAATCAGGCCTACAGCCTAGAGCTCAGTGCTAATCACAAAAGTAGAATTATCACTGACTTACAAAACATCAGACTACAATTAGAAGAAAATGAACTATGAAAGTAACATCCACTAATGCTTGATACAGTTCTGGTTAAGCACAAATGTCTGCTCTGCAACACAAAACCCTTCTCAACCCTCGCTAAATGATCTAACCTTATTCACACAAAAATATTTCTCTCATAATGCAGACATGACCATTGATCCCAAAAACCATACCCAATTACATGAATAAGTCACCTATAAATACAAATCATCAACCTTATTGATAAGGTCGGCTAAACCCATAATTACAAAAATTACATCACACGATACCACTGGATCAATATTATGATTTACATTACATAGCATGGACCTAATTCAAATTATCAAACAATTACATTCGTCGGAAATTTTGCTAAGACTAAAATCCAACACATTTCACCAACTGGTAGAAATCCTCAGTGCAATAACATAGAAAGTCTAACTGGATCAAAATACGACCATCATAACAGCACACCAGCCAATGCAAAGTTACCAAACAATTAAGGCACAGTCAAGAAGCACCTTCAACATGATAGAAATCATTTCCATAAGCCGGACCAAAATCATCTAACCAAATCATCAAATATTGGTAACTGGTAAAGCTAACCGGTACCAAGAAATATCAACTGGGAACATAAGCAATAGCTATCGAAGCACCAAATCATGAACCAACAGGATATGGAAAGCATATAACCATCCTGAATAAGAATCCAACACCAAATCCAAGTATCTGATCATATCGGATCAGAATCGTAGTCAAAACCAAGATAAACACCAAGTCCAACCGGGATAGCAGAACCATATCCAATCGGGATACAGTGTTGACATCAATGACAACACTTAACCAAATCTAGCATATGCCAACATAAAGATCAAGATATCAAAAGAATTCTACAGATCATAATCTTTAATTAAGATGATCCTATCTTTGATTAAGGCCAATCCAATCCCATAGTTGATAAAGATCCTACCTATGATCAAGGAGTCCAAGATGATCCCTCGTCAATCTCTATAAAATCTATGATCATAAAATCGAACATGATCAAATCAATTCTCCAACAACTCTCACAAGCGTTTGTTTATAATGAGAACAAGTCAAACATGTTGTGATTTTTTGCACTTTTGTTTTCGTCCTCACAAATGGTTTGTAGAGCTTCTTGGTGGCTAATTCTTTTTTTGAAGTATCAAGGAAGAGTTACGAGTGAAACATGTTGGTATAGTAGCACTTATCATGCAAGTTTAGTATTAAAAAACATGTAACATAGGTATGTACTCTTGAATCTTCATTACAAAATAGGACAATGGCGATGCAAGCAAGATGAGAGGAATGGAGTAGGAATGATTGAGGAATCCTTGAATATCATTATCTTTTTCCATGCACAGACATGGAGGCAGGACTCAAGGTAAAAGAAATTCTATAAAGTCTCTATTGGTTCTGAGAATGTTCATTATTGTTTGAGAAAATTTATGGCAGTTTGAATGATCTCGGAGATATGGAGCGTTTCATCCAACTTTCCTAGACAAGTGGTTGTAAAGTTAAAGGATTTCTTGAGCTTTGAATACCACAAAGGTAAAGCTTACAATGTATTGCATATGCTAACATCAACATGGAAAACAATGAGATAGGACGGCTGTCCAAGGCATGCAAGACAAAGACAAAAGAGGTATAAGTATTGCAAAAAAGACTGTTACTAGACAACTCAGGCCTTACTTATTAGAAGACGCGGACAATCATGAATGAGAAGATACAGATACCAAGAAAAAGTTTAACATTACATACGATAATACTCATTCGAAGAAGCCTAATGAAAAAGAGGACAATGAGTGCTAGAAAGGGTTTGTCAAGGCTCTAAGCGTTTCATGAAGATAGTCATTACATCATGTATAAAGGTGGTAAGCTGAATGATACATGGCAGGGTCTTTGATGAAGTTTACAAGCAAAGGCTCATGAAGAAAGCTGAATGATACATGACAGGGCCTTTGATGAAGTTTACAAGCAAAGGCTCATGAAGAAAGCAATATTCATATGTTCTTTCAAGTCTATATAAGATAGTCGAAGAAGCCTACAAGAATAAAGTGCAGAGGTCATGAAGTCAAATGACAATCAATGACTAGAAGTAACCAGAATGATGGTCATGCAACAATGGATGGTGGCAGTCGTCGTGAAAACAATGACAGTCCCTGAAGTTTTTGATAAGAATGAATACCATAGTGTGGGATAATAAACATGGATGATAGTCTGTTAATAGAGGACAAAGTTTTGAAGATGACAAACTTCAAGACTAAGAGATGGAGCTTAGTGAAGAAGGCAAGAGAAAAGTATATCGTAGTCAAATTGACTATCATTATGGTAGAACATCAGAAGAAGGAAGGGGACGATATGGTATGCATGATTAGATATAGCAGAAGGAAACCATTAGACAATGTACACAGTCCACAAAGGACAATGAAGTGTGAGAAAAGGTTGTCAAGTGCAAAGAGCGGCAGAGTTTGGGATGAATAAGGCAATGGTTATATAGAAATAAAAAAGTCAAGTTCATGAAAAGAGGGTCACCGGAACGTACTGTCCTAACTAAGGACCCACCCACCCGTAGAAGGCATGTTGTCCCTAACTATTAGGATGACTCACATATAGTTTAATATGTTTTATTAATAAATTTATAAACATTTATAAATTTTAAAACATTTATTATCATGCTTTAATAGTTAGGGTTTTCACCGTAACCCTAAAAGATTTTTCTAAACGGAAACTTCCTTTTGGTTTCCACTAGATGCCACCAAGAACTAGGGTTCACTAGAACATGGGGATGGCAATTGGGGTTGCACGCATGTAGATGGCATGCATTTCTCTTCTTTTAAATTTTCTCCGGTAAGCCTCGGCTTAAGGAGAGTGATGATAATAGGAACACATCGACAGAGAGAGGAGAGGTGTAAAGGAAACTATGCATATTTTGGGGATGCACACAGTCCATATCAGTCGTAGGAAACAATTAGGCCAACCCAATAGGGTCTCCAACTTTTTGGTTTCTCACAGGTACAGCTTATTTCTCAAGTCGAACATAGCAAATGGTAACCTTTCGAAGGTCATAATTTAGATTTGCCTATGAACTGTTACTATATATATAGAGAGAGAGACTTGTTGAGCAGGACATGAGGCAATGATGGCGGCTGTGAAGTTAGATACCGATGAGCCTACAGAATGAAAAGGAACAACGAGAGCAGCGATCAAATATACTTGAATCTGCAGGTACCATGACAGAACAATGGATTGTGCTGCTGTATACCCTAAAATTCTTCTATCTCATATATAAATATATATAAATATATATTTTTTAGTTATAGACTTGTGAAAAACATACAGTTTGCCCTAAACAATAGGCCTCTGGTTAGCTATTAAAGGTGCGAGGGGCTACTCTTTACTTTGTATATATACTTGTCTTATTATTTTTTTGAAGAAATCTCTTTCTCTGTGCTAAACTGAGGGTTTAGTCTCCCATGTATTTCAGGCTTGTGTGTTACTGTCTAACCTTTTGGCACCTAAAAAGACTGACACAGTCGTATTATAGATATATTAAAATATTGATTTTTCTTTCCTTTTCTCAAGGTAATGGGCCATTAAATAAAAGACCATCTCGTCTTACTTTTAGGTGTTGGAATTTTTTATTTTTTAGAGCCTTCCATTGCCACCTACCTCTCAGGAGCAGCAGCCTAGAACATTTTTTGGGGATCTTGATCCCTCTCACTTACCCTTGACCTGTAAAAATAAGAAGAATATTCTTCCATCAATAAGTATAAGAGAATGTGTTGAGAATGCAATAAGTATAAGAGAATGTGTTTCGAACGGCAGTTCTCAGAAGAAGGAATTTTATAGCAGCACAATGTGATTGAAATGTGCAGTGAATAGCAGACAGCTCCAGACAATGTGATTGAAATGTTAATGGACAACCATTATTTGTATATCCATTATTCCATAAAATACAGGAACCGTGATCATAAAGAAGTTTCATTTCTAATAGATTTTATTTTTTCTCTTTTTATCCTTAATTAGAATATAGCTACTGAAGCATCCAATTCTTTGCTCTTGAGCATCAAGTGGTAGAGACTTGCAATATAACAATCTTATACCTGCAATACAAAACAATCATATAAGATAATAGAAAATGATACGATTATTATAGTTTTTCAATTGTAAAGAAATAATTAAATATTTCTATAGGTATTTTTTCAAAATATTTAAAAAATAATTATATTCACTTTGAGGAAAAGATGGAAGAAGAATAGACCTCACTTCAATCAATCACCTCCACTACTCATATTACTACTAGTTTTATTATATTACTAGTTTTATTTACTTTTTTGGTGTGGATGAATGACATCATTCTTGTCAATAACTATAACAATGACAACCACACTAAAAATAGTATTCCTCAAATCATTCTTTAAACTAACATGATAAACCAACTAATAGTAAATTTAAAACAAAATATTAAGACATCTATACTCGTAATAAAAATCTATTTAATATGAATAACGTATTTGCTAGCATAAAGTCATCTTTATTAGTAGATTTAATATTTTATTAGCATAAAACTAAGGCTGTAGATGGCAAGCAGAAAAAGCTTTACGCCGTAGCCGGGGATCGAACCCGGGTCACCCGCGTGACAGGCGGGAATACTCACCACTATACTACAACGACACACATACAATTAAGTGAATTCATAGTTTAATTTGTTTTAATAAATAGACACTTTTGGTTTCTGTTAACAAGCAGTTTGAATGTGTGTATAAATTGACTTTAAATGTCCACTTGTTTTATGGTGAACAGAAAATACAATTTTAGTCAGAACGGGTGATGTATTTTTTTAGTCTTTCCTCACCATTCCTTTCCATGCACCATTTTCTTTCACCAACATCATCAATTTTAACTGGTATTATTTAGCAACATGATCTTAACTGGTATTATTTAGCAACATGATCTTAAATGGTATTATATAAGACCATGATTAATTGTTCCAAACCTTGTCTTAATACTTGCTAATCAAGCTAGACGTTGACATTCAACCTTGTAAAATTATACTAAACGTTAGAGATTTATTATGAATGTTAGATACTCAGAAGAATTTTGATAGATGGATATATACTGCAGATCTCATCATTTTTTATGACGAGAAAGATTTTTCTGCCAAGAGTTCAAAAATTATTGAACTTCCACATATAATAAAAAAGTTGACAGCCAATAAAAACGGGATGACATCAATATCATTCTATGAATTTGTGACAGCAGCTTTCAAACTTTCAGAACATTGTTGGTGCTAGATGGTGACTCCATGTTGTTAGCAGAAGCACATGCAACCACAACATTAGTCATCTGTACCATGTTTTTTTCATTTAATATAGTTCATGAGGAGAAATTAAAAATTAGCTTATGTCTTATTTATTTTTTCTGGTTATCTATCATCTTTGGTCTGACATGAGTATGTTTCTCTTCCTTCAATTCAAAAGATGTCATAGAGTCAATGGGTCCCTGGTCTACTGATGAAGTTGAATGATTCCAAATGAGGTTAGGATCTCACGGTGGTGTAGTGTATGTCTCTGAGAGTAAACTTTAAGTTATAATATTTCCTTTTGCTATAGTTATATTAACAATTAAGTATAATTGATTTTATTTTTATTAAAAAAATGTTAAATTCAATATTTTTTAGGTTGAATGTGGTAATGAATTACATCAAAGATTATTGTGGATAAAACTTTAAATCTTAAAAGATTAATTTATTTGATATTTAAATATAAAATATTGATGGTGAAACATATCACATATCAATATAACATATGTTTATATAATACTAATCAAGATATAAATAACTTATTATTTTATTTACCATATTCATTTATCTATTATCATATTTATATTTTGTATTTAATAAATTTAATTTACATATTTTTTATGAGAATTATTAAAAAAAATGAAGATAAAAAAATCACCATAACCATTTTTTTTTCATCTAAGATATAACATGGATCCATTATAATGCACTGGAACTATAAGGTGGTTGCATTAGAGTTTGATAGTGACAAACCCTAGACCAGTCACTGACAAACCATAAAGAAAACATGTGATAGCATGCTTGAACTATGCCTATCATAAAAAAAGGTAAAAAAAAGAGAGGTTGATATCATGTTAGCAATATTTTTTCTCTTAAACAACCAAACACTAGCAATGAATGATATAAATGAATTTTCAAACCAATCAACATGAAAGGTGGTAAAAGTGATTATTGATTTAGATAGTGTAGAAGGAAGGTAGGTATGTAAGAGGAAAACAACAAAGATTTTAAGGATAGATTAAGAATATAGGATGTTGATGGTTATCCATGTATCATATAATCAAAGACAATAGATGTAAATTTTATAATAAATAATAAAATCTCAAGTCTTTTAGGATACTTACTTTCTACAAATATAATCATTGATATTGATTTTCTTGTTGATTGCAGTGTGTCGTAATGAGACAAGGACATAAAAAAATTGGTAAGCAATATTAGATCATTCATCCACTCCCAATTAAAATCCTTTGATAAATTGTATTAACTTTTATAAGAAAAGATCTATTTATTATGATATACAACCAAATGCTCCATTTTCTTGCCTTCCTCAATGCATATAAATATATTACAGATCAGAATATTTCTTTCATGCTTACACCTATTTTGTAAACATAATAAACATCTAAATACTTTTTTTTCTAGTTTTCCTCAATGCATATGAACATACTACATTAAAAAAAAATTCTTTTCATGTTAACAGCATATGAAAGATTTCACTACAACCTTTTTTTTTCTTGATAACAATATAACAAAGCTTATTAATGTCACTTCTTTTCCTTTTAAAAGAAATAGAATACAGTAGTAACTTCTAGAAAACTTTAAGCGTAATAATAGATTACACATTTAAATCCATGATATTCTTCCCTTCCCCATGCATCTACTACACACCCATTTATTGTTTTCAACATAGAGCTATCACAATGCACCACTATTTTCAACAACCACCATAGATAATGGACTTTTTTTTGTATAGAGTCATAAATATGTGTATCATTAGTCTTCAAAACCTACACAAAACAACCAAAACTTTTCCAATAGAGCTATGGGAGCTCACCTCCCAACCTAAGCTAGGAAACTAGCCACCCCCAAGCTAGGAGGCCCCCTCTAAGATTCCAGTATACACACAAACAACCACATGATGAATACAAAATGATACAAAAAAAAACCACAATTCCTCCCAAGGATAGAACACTATGGATCTCACAAAGAGTCCAAGAATGGAGTGAGAGAGTGGACACACTCTCAAAAAAATATTTATACACATTACATAATAACCTTCAAATTTGTTTCCATCTTTCTTCTTATAACAAAATCATGGGTACTCATACCCAACAACATATCCATCCTTCCTCTTAACAAATGAAACAATGGAATACTCACACCCAAATTTATTCTGTTTACAAGGAAAGTTCTCTACCCATAAAGGGTTCTCCCCTCTCACCCTCTTAAGACTACTCTTCCTACCCTTGAGTGAGCATAGCCCTTACAATTCTAATACACAACACAATGCATATACACAACACATGACTTGACAATTTCTTTACACAAAATGGTAATTTAAAATGATATCAACAATAAGAATACAATCATTCCTACCTCAAGAGTTGGAACCAAATGAAAAGGGTTGATGTTGAGCTACAAATTCCTACATTCTTTCCTTCCTTTTCAAGGCCAAAAGTACTCAAAACAAGATACAAAATTGTAGAAACAAGATGACGAAAAAAAATACAAAAGAAGATTATGACGAAACCCATTCCTTTCTTTCCCATTGAAGATTAATAGAATTTCATATTTGAATTTCATTCAAGATAGGGTGGCAAGTGCCACTCTCTCCTTGACTCTTCTAAACCCCAATACCAAAATGATCTCCTAGCTCAATGTAAGATTATTGGGGAAGTGGAGATGTGAGAAGTGTAGTTTACTCAAACATGAAGTCCACTAAATATTAAGAGTGAGTGGGTGTGATAGGTCACTTGGTGTAGGAGCACGCATGCAAACTGGCAATCGACACAAACCAGAAATATTTTCAATTTCTTTTTCTTTTCCCAATTTTGGTTTGTCTCAGTTTCATTAAGCTCTCGATGTTGTCAGTTTCAGTTTTCAATTCATTTAGCTATAATAAGAAAGTTAAATATGTTCTCTACTCAGCTTGTGTTCGAGTTATTAATGTCCTCAAATCATAAGGAATTCTATCAGATGTTGTTTTTAGCTGCCATGAATGAAATGTATACAAAATATGGAAACAAAAAAAGGTCTGTGAACTTTTTGACAACATGCCTCCAGATTGTTGATGTTGTCGTTGCGACCACTCTGGCAGACCTGTATGCAAAACGGGGACTACAATAGTTGCAGGTTATGCATGAAATGAATTTATTGATAAGGTTTAGAAACCATTAAGAAACTGCAATTGACAGTGTAAAGCCAAATTCTCTACCGATGTCCTCCTTGCTCGAGCCAAAATGAGAGAGCTGAAATAGGTTTGGACATATCAATCCTCATCAAATTTTGTCAAATGTTGTAGTTGTGACTGCCCTGGTAAACAAGAATGCAAAATGTGGAAGCATGGACGTGGCATGTCAGTTGTTTGACAAAACGCCTCAATGAAATGGTGACTCACAAACTGCAGTTATTGAAGGATACACACAAAGGGATTTAAATGAATTAGTCGGTGTTAAGCCAAATTCCACAACATTTTCCAGCAAAATGGGAGTTTAGGAGCAGCAAGGTTATGTTTACCACGTGTGTTTTCTGACATCGAAGCGATTCAACTTCCATTCTGAAGAAAATAAATGAAACGCTTCAGAGGAATTGTAAAAGACATCGAATAATGTAACTACAAAATATGATAATGAAATACCATGAGAAGACTAAGTGTTTCTGTGGGTCAAATAGCAAATTAGAAAGAAAAGAAACGACAGAGAAATGAATCAATGGTATGTGAATCGAAGGGAAAACAATGCAGATTTAAAAAGGTTGATAGAAGTTAGTAATGGGGGGTTGCGAAGGTGAGAGGGGCATCGACAAAGAGGTGTAGAGTCGGCCCACTACAAAGAGAAACAAAACTGAAATGAGTGTGGATGTTGGGAAATAAGAAGAGGAAGGAAAAGAATGGGAGGCTTCATAGACATTAGAAAGGAAATACAGTGGGAGAGGGGGAAGTCAAAAAGGAGGCAATTTATGTAATGTTATTTTTTTGGATGCATTTAATCTGGCTTCAAAATCGTGCTATTGTACGATCGATCGATAACTTTCGTGTTATACGGACACAAAAATTTGCATAATATGCGCATAATGGTTGTAGAAGGGCCATTGTCCCCCACTATAGTATAAAATAAAAGTCATCAGTATACGACAGGGCGTTTTTGGAACCAGAATAGCTACAGCCATTTTTTTTTCACTTTGAAAAATTAATGAAATCTTTTGTATTACAATCTTGTGTGTGATTGTGACTTCAACATCAGAGCAGAGAGGATCTGCTTGTGTTTGTGTTGAGTTTTGTGAATTTATAGGCAGGGATTCTTTTTTCCTTTCATCATCACTCTATCCCAATTAGGTCCTCTTCATAAATAGACTTTGAAAGCACAACACCCTACCCTATTCCGAAGACTTCAAAATTTGCCACCCTCTTTAAAGGACACTATTGAAGGGTTAACTCTTGTTTATTTACAAGCTATTACCTTAAATAGGCCTCTATCCTCGTGGTACCCCACTTGGGCATACTAAAGTAGCAAGAAAAAACAAAACAAAGCTTTTTTAAGCCCCCCAAAAGTACCCTCAAAGAATGCGTTTGGGTAAGCAAATAAAATGATAAAATAAGGCTCCCTTTACAGCAACAAAGACTTTACCCATATAAGCACTTTAATATAACATTTTAACACAGCACATCTTAACAAAACAAACATATTAATTACAAAACATTTTAAAACACATATCTTAATACATCATGAAATTAAGCACATTGCACAAGACTTTAGCCCTTACATATGTGCTTAAGTCTTTGCTTCATGGTTAGCACATGAGGTTCTTGGGGAGCCTCTAATTTTTTTATGACCGATGGAATGGTGTTCCTACACACTCTAATTACATGTCAATACATCCAGTATAATAGATGAAAAAAATTAAATAAAAAAATTTCATTTATCTTTTTACATAAATTTTTAATCTACTCAAAAAAGTTATCGGAGGTAGTTACACAATAATATGATATTATATCTCTTTTCATGAATACAAGGATTCTACCAATTTCTAAAATTTCTCATCACAATATTAAAATTTAATTCTATAATTAACTTTCTTAAGTTTATGTTTTTATCTAATTATTATGATCACATAATTAATTATTTGATCATGGTAATAAAGTAACTAACATACATGGGAATTAAAGAAACATATATGTGTTAAACATTAGCAAATATGCAAAATAGTAATCAAAATCTAATATTAAATCACATGTCTCTAGAAATCTCAAATAGCGGGCCTCATATCCTATCCCCATGCATGACCTTCCTCTCGGAAGTCATCAAAGAGGTGAGGTTATTGGGACCTATAATGAGAAGAATCCTCCCAAGTAGTTGTGAGCTTCTCATAACGGTCCTATTAGATCCTAGCCTGGTCCAACTTTCAGCCTCGAAGGGCCAACATCTAGAAAGCCAAAATGTGAATGGGCTACGATTCTAGTTTCTTGTCTGACTCCACCTATAAAGAATCCAAATGTAATACATGAGAATAATCATGGACATATCTCCTCAAAATTGGTATGTGAAAGACATCATGGATATGTGAAAGTTAGTTGTCAAGAAAAGATGATAGGTTGCAGGTACTATTCTCTCCAAAATCGCAAATGGACCTACAAATTGTGGCACAAACCCTAGAGCCCTTTCAATATTAGATTGGACTCTTATTCAGTCACACTCTCATGAATAATTTATTGCTAATAGATTAACTCCAATCAATCCTCTTAGTATTGACATACTACTTCTAATAGTCTTGTGCCTTCTGTAGTTGTTGTCTAATCAAATCAACTTTCTTCTCCAGATCCTAAACCAACATAGGGACAACTGCCACTGTATTCCTCCATGTGGTCCCAACTTAATGGTGTCCTACATGGTCTGCCATATGATGCTTGGAAAGGTGTCATACCCAATGATGTTTGATACCCATTATTGTATAAAAAATTGACGAAATGAAAATACTCCTTTCATCTAGACTAGTGGTCCATGACACACACACATATAATATCCTCTACTGCATGGTTCACCCT
The DNA here is from genome assembly GCF_030272615.1 of Cryptomeria japonica. Lineage (NCBI taxonomy): Eukaryota > Viridiplantae > Streptophyta > Pinopsida > Cupressales > Cupressaceae > Cryptomeria > Cryptomeria japonica. The sequence continues at coordinate 724,000,508 of NC_081414.1, forward strand.
CTCAATTTGATAATCTATTCAAGGTGGTAGGTCGTACTAAAGTTGATCTTGGTGCCCAAGATTGCCTGTAATGAAGTCCAAATGGTTGATGTGAAGAGTGAAATCCCTATTTGAAATAATCTTGAAAGGGACTCCATAAAGTCTAACAATATCCTCCAAGATACCTTATCTACTGGTGGAGCTGTATATGTTGTGTGTAGTAGTGAGAAGGGGGCCACTATGGTCAACTTGTCAACATTCATCATGATGGAATCATGGTGGTCTGATCCTACAATAATGGGTTACACTTTTTGCCTAAACTTGACGTTGAAATCAATATCTTGAACTAAACAATTGGGAATTTAAAGATGAAGCAAATTCATGATTTGGAAGATTTTTGTAGATTCTAAATGTATTTATTTTTTAAAAAATGGAATTAAATTGTAATTATTTATGTCTCCTTTTAATAACTATTTTTTAATAGTAAACAACATTGTTTAAAAGTGACGTGTATGATGTTGCGGATAATTGTTTTCTACAAAGGATAAAATTATGATTGTTTTGAATTCACATTTGTAACATCGATATAATTGTGGTTGTCTTTTCTTGCAGCTTCAATATCTTTTTGCCACCTTTATCCATAATTTTTTATGTTTCCCTTAGTTTCTGGCATTTTTAAAGGATAGATGATGTCTTAACTGTGGCATCAATGCAGTTGTTAATTCCCTTGGATGCCAAAGAGTTGTCACTGGTACTGTAGACTACTTGCAAAATCTATTTTTCCATATCCCCTTCTGAATAAACATGCATGCTCTTCTCAATGTGCACTTTGATCTTCCAATAAATTAATCTCAGACTTTCATTCAATTCAAACCATTCACACAACTTGTCAGTCCTTTGCATTATTTGCCCCCAAATGTTTTCTTGTATATACTTCATTGTATTTTTCATATTATATTTCAATCTCTCCTCCGAAGTTTTAATTTTATCATTTGCATTTTGCAGGTCTTCTTTCATTTGTGCACATTTTTTTCTTTCTTCCTCTGCTTCCTCTTCCAAATGTTTTGCTTTTTCCTTCTCATGATCCACTAGGTCCTATATTTTTTTAATTTTGGTAGCAACAAACTCATAACTTTTGTATAATTTTTGTGAACTAGGTCTTTCATCATCAATTTTTTTACTGCTTTCAACCAGTTTTTCTCTCAGTTCCTTCAATGATGCCTCCATTTTTTCCTGTTCCCAATTTTTTTATCCTTTTCTGTAAATCATCGCAATTGTTATCTGTTGCTTTCCTCTTTGATTTTTTATTTGCCAGGTCTGCCTATAACTTTTCTCTTTATTTGTCTAGCTTATTTTTTTCTCTCTCCACCTTTAGTAGTGAAGTGTAGACCAGTTGGTTAGTCTTTTTTGACAGATTAATTTTGTCCACATTTTATACTTTGGAAAAATCTATTTGGAGGGTGCTAACTTGAAATTCAGAGGGATCTATCTGACTGTGTGGTGGATTTTTGTCTTTATTTGGGGGCATAACAACCATGAACTCCATCATATCTTTGTGTGGATCATATGTTGAGAATACTCTATTCATTGCAGGCTGTTCCTCTAAAAATTCAGTCAAGGCAACCCTCTGCAATGCTCTATTTCTTTCTTTATTTGCATTTGTTGTGTGTTCAAATTTTTCATAGTAATCACGTTATTGATAATTCGGGCTTGCTGAAGCAATTGAATGTTTGAAAAGTGAAATAGAAGAGGCTCTAGTTCTGCCTATGCCTGTGGTTTTAACTAATATATTATGAGGGGTAGCAATAGCCATTCCTGATCTTGTCTCACTATCACTTGCCTATGTAATTTTTCTAGTATTTTGAGGGGTTTGTTCTAAAGCTACAAGTGATAGTTTTGTATTAGCAGTTGCACTTGATATGGGATTTTGAATAGTATGAGTACCTACCACTAGTGGCCTCTTGCGAGAGATATTTTGTTGTTTCACTTGTCCAACTCCAAGACAGCTAGTATCAATAGTAGTACCCATGCCAAGACCACCAGTCATAGTGGAAATTAATTGAACACTAATACGAATACTATCCCTAGATTCCCTAGCAGTGGCAGTGGCACTTAATTCACCACTAATAGGAATACCATAATGTGGTGGTGCTTGTGGATTTGAACCTCTAAAAAATGCAGGTGGAGCTGGAGGGTAATGAGTAGTACCTTTCCATGATGAATCTGACGAATCAACTCCAATGACTAGTTTAATAGGAGATTTTGATTTTGAATCTGATGGAAGTTGTACCTCAAGTGGAAACCAAATGCCTTCTCTTGTGGGACCTATACCACCACCTTCAAAACCCATTTTTTTAATAATGTTTGCCCCTTTGCTATATTTTTCTTTCATGGACTCGTTGACTCCACCAAATATTACAGGGACTGTAGTAGTTGTTGGAGTGCCCTCAACCTCATACTCATTTTTATCATCACTCTTGTCATATGTTGTTGTGGGATACTCCATATTCCACAATTTGCTAAACTCTTCATCCTCATCGATGGGCTCAAATTCTGCACTGGTATTTGGCTCACCAAATTCTTCCTCATAGTCCAAAAATCATTTATTTTGGTTTGAGTGCAAAATTTGTCTTTACATTCTTGCAGAATTGTTTTGGGAATAGATTTGTTAGATGGATTAGAAAATTTTTGGTAGAAATTGTAGGACCTCCTATTTTGGATGTCCTACTCTGTTTTCCTCTGTGTGTGCAATGCAATAATTTGTGATGACAATTCTTCTATTGAAATGTTATTATCAACGATAAGTTTCTCCATCTCTTTTTTTACCTCATCCTAGGAGTCCATGTTTCTAAGATTTTCTAGGTTTACTTTCATATTGATATAACCTTTCAGAGTTCCCATTTTTCTTAAGCCTTGCTTGAACTACACTGATTGGATCATACTGCCAGAGACCCTCATCACCAAAGCTAAAAACTATCGAAAAATCATGTACCACATTGAATGCTTTTCTCTCAAATGTGAACCCTCCACATGAGAAAGGCAAGGAAGGAAATATATTCTTCTTTTGATGACCATGAAAGAGCCTATCTATGTCATACATATTCCAATGCAAATACCCTCTCTATCACATGTATTAGAATTTGGTAGGGTTTTGTTGTTGATCCGTAGAACCTTAACACAATGTATTCTTCCATGAAGAACTAATCAACCAATTGTATCTGACTTCCGAGTTGAATGCAATCTCTACGAGACCCAAACAATCTAGGCATTGGAGTACTTGTAATTACATGAAACATTGGTGCCAAAAAGAAGTCTAAAAATTTGTTGTAGTTTTTTTGTTATCATCCATCCTTATCGTAGGTTTCCATTCATATATTGGACACTTTGTCATTTTCTGAGTCTTCTCATCAATTTTATAGTTCACAATGTGAAGATTGTTGGTCTTGAATATTGCATGATACTTGGATAGAAGAAGATAGCACAAGTAGGATGAGAACCTAAATGTCTTACAAGAACCCTTTTTTTTATCATTAGTAATTGTTTTATTGTTATAATCATAAGGAGGCTTATGATTCTGATCCAATGGAGTACCACACACTATTAGAGCTCTGATAAATGAGTTTCTATGACTTAGATTGAGACTCTCATAATTCTCTGGTAGCTTTCCTAGGTCGATGTGGATGTTTGAGTTTTGTGCTTCAAACCCTAGGTTCAACAAACGAGTAAATTCTCCCTCGGTTATGGATATGGTGTAGGAGCCCCTGACATGAAGACAACTTGGAGGACACCAGGGAAGCATGACAAGGAGGTGTATGGGTCTAATAGACTCAATTTTGATGTTTTAAAGCCACTTATGGCATTTTATTGTAATGATCCTAATGTAATGGTTAATTGTCCTTATGGGCCTAATAGGATCATAGGACCAAATATGGGATTTCATGATTATAGGATTGGGAAGGGTCTTAAGAGTGTTTAGACCTCTTGAATAAAGCATTTTGATCCTTTAAGAGTCATTAGCTTTGGGTAGAAGTCAATATAGGGTGTTTAATAAGAGTTTTTAATTCAAATATTTGAATATTAACGGCTAGTGCCATTTTGGTGGGAAATGACAAAATAGGCTTGTTAATCATTTGTAATGACAAATAACTACATGGATCAGTTGGGGAAGTTGTTGGAGGCCTACTTAAAGCCCTAAGAGGCATTTTTATGGGGGAGGAGAGCACAAGAAAGTATATATTATATGAACTGCAACTCAATAGCAATAAAACTCATTTATTTTCCTGCAAATCTGTGGTTCATATGTTTTCTGTGCACTAAAGTATTTTTTCTACTGGTTTTTGTAATTAAGTGAGGGTATTTTATATGCATCCTTACATGTTTGTATCTTGCTGAAGGTTCAATAAACCTAGAATCACACATTTTATTGTACATTCCTAAGACTGCAGTCTTTTATTTACTATTTTGTTGGTTTCCTTTGACATGATGATCCAACCATAGATGTAAGACTCTTTTTCCTATGAATTCAATCCTCCCCTAACTTTTATCATATTTTCCTAACAATTTAATGACAGGAAGGAGTGAAATTTTGGTGTACACCGTGAAGAATTAACTAAAAATGCATGGTTTTTGTGCCATAGTTATAGCAATAACAGATCAACCTTAAGGAGGGGCTATTTTTATGTTTGAAATAGTCATAGTATGTTGGGGATATGGTGAATCAACCTTGATTTTATTTTGGAAGTGTGTTTGGATGAGTTTTTGAGCAAGCCCTAGGTTTGAGGGTGAATTAGTGAGGGTTTTAGGGTTAGGGAATATAGAAGCCTTACCTGACCATAAAACCTAGAAAATCCTTGGTGTGGGATCATAAACAAAGACTATATGAAAGGTTTCTATCTGGAGATGAGTTTTGGGAGTACTTCCTTTGCAAATGTGGCCTAATTAGCCTACCGGGTACAGACGATAGTGAGTTTTTGAGATTGTTGGTCCAAAGTAACAGTACCTAAGTTTTGGATATGTTATTGTTGGCTGAAAAGGGTATCCTGATATGGGGTTTTTTTGTCTATTGTTTTGCAAATTTGGGGAAATAATTTCCTAAAACAATGTTTGCAGGGCTAGTAGGAGCCTACGGCTAGTTGTAGGCTAATACTTGAGTTGTCTTGACAAATGGAGTTTTTGATGTCTTATTAACCTTAGGCACATGTTGTTTGAGAGTGTTTAATTGGTGTAGAGGCAAAGGATCCACTTGGCTTAGTGAAGGATAAGTTTTGAGCCTCCTAGAGGCATTAGATGCACTTGAATCAACTTAAGAGTGTGGGGCTTGGGTCCTTATTATACATTTATCTACAAGTTTGTAATTTAACCTCTTGCTTTTGCATCAAGATATAATTTTCTCTTTTTTTTTATTAACCATTTATTTTTTATCTTCATCATAATTTTCGACACAGACCATGACAAATTCAGGGCAAGGGAATACTTCAACACCATGCTTCCCAATCCAACATCCCATGATGCAATTTTATTTGTACTTTATTTTAACTTTGTGTTGAAAACAGTAAATTTTTCCTTGTTTGTATCTCCTGCCTTATTATACAATGCATATCTAATTTTTATGATACACTTTTTACTATGGATAGCAGGGTCATAAATATCATGGTATTCATCAATGAAACCTGGTGTTTTAACCATTTCAGTCAGGTATATTTTTTATTCACTTGGTTTTTTGTTGAACTAATGCTTTTTGGTTTCTCCATAGTTGTTACTGTTAATGGTTCAAAATAATGCTAGATACAAGCCTAGAAATGCCAACCCTCAAATTGAACCACAAGATTCAAAAAATAAAAAACACGGGATGTAGGTGTTCTAGATTTTACCCAAAATTTCTATTTCACTAGATTGGCGCAGACAGACTCTGTTGCATTCCTCAATCTAGTAGCCATTTCTGAATCTCCCTGGATTTACTGGTTTGTCCAAGAAATGAAATATGATTATGAGTTACTTATTTTGAAAACACTGAAAAAGTTAAAAAGTAATACCTAAAGGGAAAAATTTATAGAATCTTGTTGTAATTTTATAAATTATTATTAATATCTATTCGCCACCGAAGGACAAAACATTCATTTCTTCAGTCTAAATTCTAAGGATAGTGGACACGTCACCAGACACGAGTCACTTTTCTGGACTATTTTTGAAGTCTTTTTAATCCTTTTCAACTTCTGCCTGAAATAGAGCTTATTAGACTTAATTATAGTTAATTAAAAGTAAAACGTTTAGTTCTGGGCGAAGTTCTAAAAAATGTGTTTACTTCCCACATTTGGGCCAAAATCCACCCTGTTGTTGATCTATGCTCATCCAACAGATGATGGTATCTGTTGTTAGTTGTCATGGGTCCCAGTACTTTTGCCATTTTTTGGCCATGTCACCAGACACAAGTCACTTTTATGGACTATTTTTGAAGTCTTTTTAATCCTTTTCAACTTCCACCTGAAATAGAGATTTTTAGACTTAATTATAGTTAATTAAATGTAAAACATTCAATTCCAGGTAAATTTCTGAAAAATGTGTTTACTTCCCACATTTGGGCCGAAGTCAACCCTAAGCCATTGGTCTGTGCCCATCAAACGGATGATGGTATCTGTTGTCAATTGTCATGGGTCATAGGACTTTTGCCATTTTTCGGCCACGTCACTAGAAATAGTGACACTTCATCATCCCATGGGCAGTTGGTGTTTCCGGGTGACGTTTGGGAAAAAGTTTTATCGTTTCCACTTCCAACCTGAAATCCACCTTACGCCATTGATCTATG